>NC_056739.1:909548492-909775992 GCF_019279795.1 Protopterus annectens | reverse complement strand
TATGGTTGCTACATTTTCAAATGATTAAAGTGGGACATTTTTGTACGGCAACATGATCTTTTGCGGCACAAACCATATCCACAGTCTATGCAATTGACTGGAATTCGCATTTTGGGAAGATAAAAACTCACTATTGTAGAAAGTGTTTTTTCCTCTTTACAAAATATTAGGGCATTTCAAGCACAAAATAACATTTTTATGCAAGTTATTAGAGGACAGTAAGAGTAAGCCGCGGTGGTACAGCGGTAGCGTTGTTGCCTTATAGCAAGAGATTCTCCTGTTCCAATTCTCGGCTGGAGCGCTTTCTGTGTGGAGTCTGCATGTCCTCCCCATGGTCGAGTGGTCTCCAAAAGGCATGCGTGAATGAGCATGCCTTCGCTGAAAGTTGGGCACCGGGCTGGCAACTTGGCACCATAAAAATCTACTGCCAGTTATAAGCGGACCGGAGTTCAGCTGTGGCGACCCCTAACCGGGAAACGACAAAGTACAATTAGAGGAAATTAAGAAGTAGTTTTTTTGTCATAAAATCTCAGGACATTTGCCATTTTTCGTGTTTTTTAACATGATGCAAAAGACCAAATAGGGTCTGTTCTAGTTAGAGGGACAAGTGGTATCCCTAATCTTGCAGACTTTCCCACACTCTCTCACTCTGTCGCCCTGGGGCATACCTACATGTCTGTTACACCATGTCACAACTAGAAGCCGGCAATTCATAGCTTTCAAGTGACCCTGATTTTGATTATTATTATTACCCTGTCCCTTGTAAATGTTTTGATTTTCTGGTAAATCACTCAGAGTAACAATCAGTATTGCCATACATTATTGTTTAGAAAATGTATGTTGTTGCAAACCTGTTCTATTAACTGTTTAAGTGAATTACAGTAATATTTAAAAACTGACCCTTTTTGGGGGGGGGGGTCTGTGTTATGTTTAGCTTTTTTTCCCCTCTGTGGTTATCCCTGATTCCTGAGCAAAGACATTGAGACCATTGTCATGCATCTTGCAGACTTTTCCACACTAATTTAGCAGCATTGTCAGGCACCTAGTTAAAGGCAGATATTTGTTTTAGCCTATGGGTATCCTGCAAAATTTGCACATTGCATACTTCTGTGTATTGCATTTCAAAGAATTCTAAAGATGAAGCTGAATCTGTAATAAAATATCTGATGATGTTAATCCTTGTTCATTCCTTACGCATGGGTACCGGTTCCGACCTCGGAACCGAGCCGGCCATTTTCCAAGCTCACGTCAGCCACAAACTCTCGAGCTAAACTCTTACCCATAATTCCCCTCTCCCTGTTACCTCAGATTTCGTTTGCCGCATTGCAGTTAGGTCGTGTCAGGCTACTTCTCTTGAGCTAAGTACACATTTTTGATCTTTTTAAAAATTTGACTAAACTTTTTGAGGAAAAAGCATAGTTATTTAGTTATCTCTTACCTTATCGCACCTAGCGACTACTCCTTGCCCTCTTATTTTTTTGTTTTTTTCTTTCTCTTACCAATGAGGTATTTCTTCCCTTTACCATCGTTGGTAAATCTTTCTGGGCCTTACCTTCGTGTAATTCCTTTTGGGTAACCCTTCTTTCCCTTTCTTTAGTATGACAGATAAAAAAGGCAGTCCAGGTTTTAAAAGATGTGTGGAATGTGGCCATAAATTGCCTGTCTCTGATGCACATTCTTTATGTGTTTATTTGGGTGTGCCTCATTTAACAGCTGACCCGCCTTGCGAGATTTGTAAGACTTTCACTAATAGGACTGCCATTGAAAGAAAGAATAAGTTGATTTTAAAGGGGCTACTTAAATCTTCCTTTTCAGAGACTATTTCTGGGACGGAGGTCTCATCCCCTCCAGGCTCCCACAAGAAAAGGAGTGATGATTATAAAAAGCTAAGTCTCTTCCATTCTCTCCGGCTGGAGGCCCTATGGAACCAAGACCTAGAAAACCTAAGCTTTCCACTATGGATTTGGCCTCTTTGGCACCAACGATTTCGGAGCCTAGTAATTCAGTTCCGAGTCCATCGGCGCCATCTACTTTTTCGGCACCGAGTAGTGTGTCTCATACAGTGTCGGAACCGAGGGGCTCCTCGGTTCAGACTCCTTCATCGGCACCGGCAGTACAGTTCATACAGTTTTTGTCGGTGCCGATAGGTGTGTCAGTGCCAGTCTCCCTCTCGGTTCAGACCATCGAGTCGGCGCCGACTACTCGCTCAGCACTGACCATTCCATTTCTGTTGCAGACTCTCTCCACACTGCCAGCTACCACTTCGGTACCGACCACGTCGGTGCAGACATTACCTTTGTCACCGATGGTTCCCTTGGGGCACACTACTGTTGTTCAGACCATGCCAACTCCTCTTTCTGCGGTACAAACTCCTACCGTTGTGGGCACTGAACTTGTTCTGACTTTGGATAGACCTGATTCTCCTTCAGCTATGTCTGTGAGATCCACTAGAAGCCTCTCTGAACATGATGTGCTGCATCTTGTGGATCAATTGCTTCTGGCTAGAGGTATTCTTCCTCCCAGGACCTGTACTTCCTTGGGAGGTGACCATTCTTCATCAGAGCCCCTGTCACTGTCTTGGAAGCCTCTTACTATAGCACAGTCTTCACCTGCGGTTCCCCTTTTGGATCTCACTAAGGAGTCTCAGTTGCCTTTGTGGCAGGATTCTCTTGCCACTACCCAGGATGCTAACTATGGTGCCCTTTCTTTGGCTTTCCACAGCCATCCAGGGACTCCGAGTTGAGAGAAGACTATTGCATTGGCTGACATTTCTATACTATCAGTGCCTCTGCTTTTTACACAAGAACACCAGGCACAAGAGCCTCAGGACTTACCCCCACAGGAGGCCTCTATTGAGCTGTCTTCCCCAGTTCCTCCCTCTGAGGAAGTTCATCGAAAGTCTTTGTGTAAGAGGAAACACATGGACTCCACTGAGGAGTCCCTTACTGAAGACACAGACTTGGATGATGGGGAAGGGTCCTCTAGGTCACCCTCTGAAGTATCCTTCAGAGATATCCTAGAAATCCTGAAACAGAGAGATGATTGGCAGCCATCTAACCCACCCTCTGAAGACTCTGTGTTCCTACAGGCCTTTTGTGCCCAGCCTCTTTGTTATTTATCTAGCTAGATGCACATCATGTCCCGTCTTCTACATCGGCAAGACCGAAAGGAGACTTAGGGACAGAATATATGAGCATTTATATGCTATGAGAAAGTGTAAACTTGAAAATGCTCTAGCTAAGCACACTTCTGTATTTAACATTCATACATTTAAATTTTTAGTAATAGACCGGGTCATTTGTGATAATAGGGATGGACCTATACCCCTCAAGTTGGAAGAAGCTGAGTTAATCTGGCAGGTTAAGTTAAATGCGTATAGTTATCCAGGGATTAATGACTCGTGTTCCATCTCAAGCTTGTTAAAACTTAAACGTCTTGAGAGATGACATGCCAACTATTGATTTTGGCAATACATTTTACACAACTTTATTGTTTATTCTTTGTATTTACTGTTACTCTTTGTTGAATGATTATATAATGTTTTAGGGGAGTTGTTATGGTTTTACGTTAATGTTTAAACTATTCACTATTAGGATACAGTTAGAATATATATATTTTTATACATGTTTTATAGTTGGTACTTTTTAGGTTTAATGTTATGTGTATGATGAGTATGTTTCTTTAATTTTTGAGTGAGTTGTTCAGCATCTTACGTAACAACGTGTGTTTTAATTTGAACCTTCAATGGTTGTAGCATTCATTCATTGTTTTTCTGAGGAAGTCAGCCATTCAATGCTGACGAAAAAGCGCTTTTAAATTCACTATAACTTTTCTTGTGCTATTAAAGGGTTTTGCTGCTTTTGCATCCATTTTTTCCTTTTACTAGTTTTGTTGCCTGTACGTAGTTCTGGTTTGCAATGGCAACGGGTGCTTGCAGCGATATGGACTCTTTTCAACCTCAAGCAACACCTGTAGCTCTTAAATCAAACTTCCCTGCCGGGGACTTATTGGATTCATCAGACGATCCGGTCGTGGGCAGTTGTATGGATGTAATCAATCGTAAGCTTGATAATTTGTTTCGTAGACTGGACAAGATTGATGCTGAACATCGGGACCTTCGTGAAATGTACCTGCTAGCGCCTAATAAATCTAAGACGCAGCACAATATTTACCCTGTTTCCAACACAGTTGGTATCATCTTAATTGAACCAGAGCAAACAGCCACAACGGTTCCCATTGGTTTGGAGCGCTCTGTTTAAAACATTCCAACGTGTGACCCGAATAATTTCAACATCTCAAAACGTCCGGTTTTGTAAGCCAGATAAGGGTGGGGGGTTGGTTGTATTTAGTACTAATGACTATCAAACATGTATGGACGAAGTTCTACTTACTGATACTTATGAACCCAGTTCATGATCGGAAGTTAACAGGGCTTACAAGTTAATAAAAGATTGTATTGAGGAGTTATACACTGAAAGTAGAATCGACCAAAAAATGTATGGTTATTTAACTACTTCATTCCCTAAATATCCATGCATTTTTGGAATTCCTAAAATACATAAGTGTATCGACAACCCCCCACTTAGATTGCTGGTAGACAGTAGGGGGTCACCTACTTATTCTTGTGCTAAAGTAGTGGATAGTATACTTCAAAAGTATGTAGCTAAGGAAGCCCAGATATGTAAAGACTCATGGACATTCCTCAAAAATATAAGAGCTGTCAATTTTAATCCTCACACTAACTTTTTGACAATAGATGTGAGAGATTTGTATAGCAGTATACCACACAACATTGCACTCGAATGGGTGACCCTTGCCTTAAAGAAACATAATGCCCCTGATAGCGAAATTTATCTTGTAACTGTACTTAGTGATTTAGTTATCTCTTACAACTTTTTCACGTGCTACAACAACTTCTTTTTACAGAAAGTGGGTGTCGCAATGGGGTCCCCTTGTGGTGGAAGTATAGCCAACTTAGTCATGGCATATTGGGAATCCGAATTTGTATTTTCTAATAAAAACTCCTTTCTTGATAAGTTTATCTATTACACTAGATTCCTTGACGACATTTTTATTTTGATTAATGCTAATGCTGACACCAGTAAATTAGTTCTACAATATTTTAATAACACTACTAAATTCTTAGAGTTTACATACTCTTTTGGGACTGATAGCATCGCTTATCTTGATGTACTCTTAAGTAAGAACTATGAGTACAATTGTTATTCTGCAAAGATATTCCGTAAGAAAACTTATTCTAATACTTTCTTACATTTTACTAGCTGTCATCCCCTTTCTCAAAAAAAGTCGGTCGTCAAAGGCCAACTAGTTAGAGCTGCAAGGATGGTCAGCTTGGACGTAGACTTTTTTGAGGAATGTGTAGTGTTAAAAAACATGTTTTTATCACAAGGTTATCCTGAAGATTTTTTGGGCAACCTTATTCAGGAAGTGATAGAAAAAAGGAACCAGTATACCTATCAATCATTATTACCAGTTAGTGACACCATGGCTCAAGGCGTTCCAGATTATGCGACTAACCACAATGTTAGTAATACAGTTGATCAAGAGGGAACAGCAGCTACTCATTTGGAGAATACTACCATAACTTATTTTACTACAACATTCAGTATAGGAAGTAATGCTTGTATTGATATAATTAACAAGAATTGGGAATTGTTTAAAATGTACCCCAACATTTATGCGAAATTAGGTGCCAGACCTCAGGTTGCTTTCAGGAAAGGGAAGAACTTAAAATCTATTCTGGAGCGTAATGTACCTTTAATGGTGCGTAATGCAGGTATGTTGAAGTGCCAAAATTGTAATTATTGTAGATACGTGGAAGAAGCAGTTCATTTTGGTTTAAATGGCACTACTTATAGACTAAAATCTAAGTTTACTTGTAATTCCACCTTTGTTATTTATCTAGCTAGATGCACATCATGTCCCGTCTTCTACATCGGCAAGACCAAAAGGAGACTTAGGGACAGAATATATGAGCATTTATACGCTATGAGAAAGTGTAAACTTGAAAATGCTCTAGCTAAGCACACTTCTGTATTTAACATTCATACATTTAAATTTTTAGTAATAGACCAGGTCATTTGTGATAATAGGGGTGGACCTAGACCCCTCAAGTTGGAAGAAGCTGAGTTAATCTGGCAGGTTAAGTTAAACGCGTATAGTTATCCAGGGATTAATGACTCGTGTTCCATCTCAAGCTTGTTAAAACTTAAAAGTCTTGAGAGATGACATGCCAACTATTGATTTTGGCAATACATTTTACACAACTTTATTGTTTATTCTTTGTATTTACTATTACTCTTTGTTGAATGATTATATAATGTTTTAGGGGAGTTGTTATGGTTTTACGTTAATGTTTAAACTATTCACTATTAGGATACAGTTAGAATATATATATTTTTATATGTTTTATAGTTGGTACTTTTTAGGTTTAATGTTATACCTCCCAACCGTCCCGAATTTCTCGGTTTTTACCGAGTTTTGTGGTTAGAATAAAGGGGTGCCACGATTCCCGAGTGGCACCCTTAATTTCCGACTTTTTTCTTTTATTTCTTTATTTGCCGTTTTTTTAGAGTGACGTCATCGCGCTGGAGGTGTGCGCAGTGACGTCACTGCACGTCAGTCATGTGAGCAGGCTGCCAGCCTGTCAGGTTTCAGAACTAGCATTGCACAACACAACAGGACTGAGGATTAAAAAAGTAAAAGCTGCTGTGCCTGTGCTGAACAGCCCTCCCCGGCCCTTACCCTTGATTAATGAATGTAATATAATCACATCGCTGCCAAAATCAAGTTTCGCTATATATTACCAGCTGAACTAAACTGTTACAGTTGATTAATGAATGTAATAATCACATCGCTGCCAAAAATCAAGTTTCACTACTAATATATTACCAGCTGAACTAAACTGTTACAGTCAGACTGTAACAGTTTAGTTCAGCTGGTAAATTTGGTAATATATAGTAGCGAAACTTGATTTTGGCAGCGATGTGATTATTACATTCATTAATCAAGGGTAAGGGCAGTTAGGCTTTCTACAATGTTTTTCGAAAAGCTATAAAATAAAACAGATTGAGAATGAGATCAGCATGGTCTGGTCATGGTTTCCCATTCCCCAATCCCCACCCCGGCCTGCGGACGGTGTACATAAGCTTTCTCAGCTCGACAAGTAAACAACCGTGGTCCGTGGAGAATATCAAGTGGGTTATAATAGTGACTAGTAGTGAGTCCATATTAAACTCTGGCAAATCTCGGAAATGCAGCATTCTGCCTAGTGCCTACCTAAACAGTGAACACATTACACACTACCGCAGAAAAATAAGAAAAAAAAACATATTTGCTTGGTACATACATACTGTCCGATGTGTCTCTGGGGGTAGTGGGGGACAACAGTGACAAGAATTCAATTATGCATCAGGGATCCCATCCGTCCGTACAGATCTATAGATGGTAGCATACCAAAACATCAAGAAACTTACAAATACACTAAATTACACTATCGAGGTACCGCGAATAATTACTTAAGTTAAAAGGCTAAACTAGTTGCGTTTCACAAGCAATGTAGGCGCCTAAGTGCCAAACTTTTGACAGCAGAAAATAAATCAACATGCCACTTTTCTACTGCTGGTCATTATAAGCACTTGTGCAGCTTAGCTTACCCAGGCAAGGGCAGTTCCAAGACCCGAGTGTGCTGTCTGTATCAACGTTGCAACTTGCAAGCATTATTTGGCACCCGCCGTGAGTGACCGTGACCCATGCATGGATTAATGTACTAAAGAAGGTTACTAGAAGCAAGAGACTAGAGACTTCATGATATTATTGATAGCTATAGCTGCGCTAGGCGCTCAAGTCGCTAGCCTGCTAGCAGCATTTGCTGCTAGGCTAGCGAGTAGCGACTCGAGCGGCTATATTTTATCATGAAGTCTCTTGCTTTTAGTAACCTTCTTTAGTACATTTATAATAATATCAATTACATTCACATACTCACATCACACAACACAGTAACACCTTCACATTTTCACAATCATACAAAAACTAACTATTACTAACTATTTATATATGAGTGTCCGGCGCAGTGCCCGCCCCATGCCACCATGGCTCAGCCTGCCCATGAAATGATGCCATGCCAGTCAGTCATAGTCTCACACACACACACACACACACACACACACACACACACACACAGTGTCACTCACTCACACAGTCCAACCCAAAGAAGCCCAAACCCAATGTCCAAAACTCCAAACCAAAACCAATCCAATAATACACAGACAGGATCAAAAAGACAGCCTAAACAGCCAGGGAGGGAGGGACACTGTCACTCACGGCCACGGGACTCACTTGGACAGGAGTGGATGGACTAGTCTGGACTTCAAAAATTACTTGCAAAATCAAATGCAGTTTGCAAAATAAATAAAAATCCTGCAAATTGCAGAAACTAACAAGCAGTCTGTGTGTGTGAGAGTAATGTCGTGCTGCACTCCTGTACAATAAACATGCCGCCCGTGAATAGTAACGGTCAGGGGGGGGGCAATGGCATTAGGCAATGGATGTGCGTGCCTGCAGCGTGCAGCCTGCCTGGTCTGGTGGTGCTGGGCAGGTTACACATTTACAAAGGTAAATAAACTTGCACAACACAGCACTGACTGATCAATTTACTGATAAATCTGACTCTTGTTAGTTAAATTAAATGCGGTACAACTTACAGCACAGCAGGTTGCAGACTTGCAGGCTGGCTGCCAGGTACACAGTGTGTGTGCACTGTGCACGGACGGTGCGTGTAGAGAGGAGCCTGAGAGGTCGCACAGGTGTAATTCTTTTCTTGTTTTTTTCTTTTATCTTCTTGACTCTCTGTCATCAATCATTCTAGTATCTGTCTTCTTCTTGCTTGAGTGAAGAAGAGGAGTCTGGAGACAAGACAAGACAACAACAAGTAAAGTAGTCACGACTCATTCACGAGCCCCATGTACACTACACACTTGCTGCTAAAATGTAAATAAAGAAGTCAAAAATGTAATTTAGTACTTTGTTTACATTTTAGCAGCAGCAGCAGACCACCAGCCCCAGCCCCAGCAGCAGTGCACGTGCTGATCATGCCTCTGTAGCCCTATAAAGAGGCAGAAAGAAGCGGTCTCTGACAATGACAAGACTTTGACAGACAAATACAGAAGAACAACACGCTGGATCACGGAAGCTAACTGAACTGAAGAAAAGAGAAGCCTGGGGCTGGCTAGAGAATTTGATTGATTGAACAAGCGCACCAGTGAGACTTCGAAGTTTGACAGTCTACTCCAGCAGCACTAGAGATTTCAAGCAGGTGCGCGGGTCAATGCAGTAACAGTTTTTAGGGCAGGCTAGCTCTAGCAGTCTAGCAGAGAGAATCTGAGAACTTAGAAAGTCGTGTTTTTTTTAAAATTTTATTTAAATAATTATTTTTTTTGTTTGTTTGCTTAACTTGGCTTAATTACAATAGTCAACAGCAGCAAACAAACTGCAGCATATACATATTAGTAGTATTTTACTAATATGGCATTTTTGGCTATTGAAGTTGTGTTAGTGTGGACTGGTGGTGGGTGAGGGAGGGTAAGTTAATTATCCTGGATTCCTGGTGGTCTTACTCTTCCTGGTTGGTTTACTGTAGGATTCCATCCTGGTGTCTGTGACAGTGGGACCCGGTCCAAGTCAGAAACTGAGTCGGAGTGTCAGTGGAGAGAGTCTTATAGTCATCATCATCATCATCATTCAACATCTTTCTTTCTTCATCTCTCATCAAGTCATCATCATCATCATCATCATCATGAAAAAGTTTATTACTTCTGCTGCAACTGCTGCTTCTTCCCCTGGCTTCTCCAGCAACAGCAGGTAAGGAAAAAAAGATAATAACTAAAATATTGTTGTAGTGTGTGTGGTTTTTTTTTTTTTTTTTTTTTTTTTGAGTAGTTTTTTTCAGTCATAATAACAACTAAACTAACTCAGTGAAGTATGAAGTTAGTAGTAGAGTAGACTTAGTCTAGTCTGTGTGTCAGTCTGATATGTTTGATATGTTTGTTTTATACCTCAGAGATTTAGGAACTGAATGAGATTGAATTTGAAGTTATGTTATGTTACACATCTCTTCAGTTCAGAGAATTGCTGTTGTGTTGGAGTCTGGAGAGACAGTGCAAAGTAAACTAAAGTAGATGTGATGATGATGATGATTAGTCGGATGACAGTGACACAGATGGAGTGGGACTGTGGGAGCTTGAATGAAGTAGGGGGGAACTTGGAAGGGATATAGTTGCAGCCTGCAGCAGAGAGCAGCACTGATGGGTTGGGTTGGGTTAGGGTACCCCTAAGGCAATGTCAAGTCAACCTTTCAGTGCAAGAAATATGGACAAAGCCAGAAAAATGGGATGATGGGAGTCACAGGACAAAGAAGGCCAAAAAATAAGTACATAATTTAAATATTGCTCCTATAAACTTAGAAAGTTAGTAGAATAACAGGATTTACATTATTATATGTTTTTCTGAAGGATATAAAGTCTGAAACTGCAATGTCTGTCATTGTTTAGTATTATTTATTGACTGAATACTGACTTTCAATCTTCAGTAATTCTGCCAGAAACCACAAATTTTATGAGGAACAGAGTGAGACCAAAAATATCAGTAAAAAGTCTGGACATTCTGTGAAAATCTGTATAGAGGTATGAATCAATGAACTGAACTTAGGAGTCAGGACAGGAGAGGGACTAGGGGAGATGGATATATTGTGCTGACTGGCTGTGGTTGTAGATGTATTGTTTTTGTTTACACACATGATGTAACCACTGGAAGTGGATATGATTATGAAGCTGCTGCCTAAACAAAACAAGTTTCATTGTTTCGTCTGACTGTCGTTCGTATGATTATCTGACCAGACAATGTGCTACTGCTTAGAAACCGAACTAAGCATGATGTGACTGTCCATGGTTTGGTTTTTGAATGCATGTTATAGGCTTTTCTGTAATATGTGCTGCAAGCTGGATTATAAATTCCTTCTTGTTTATTTATTCATTTATTTGTGTATTTGTTTAGATGTCTCCTGCATAGCTACAGTATAAGACAGTAAAACATGAATGAATGAGTTATATACAGGCAATTACATTACATACAATTCAAGGCAATAGTAATATCAGGGAAAAAAACATTTATTGCACCTAAAAAGGAGCAGCAGATATAAACCAAACCAGCTAGCCTATCCTCCCACCTCATGACATGAACCTATTTACTTTGTCTTTTATGTGTTGCTTACAGTTCTTTATTTGAGCATAGCCAGGCCATAGACTATTCATCATCATAGTTCATAGTCTCACAGACACATACACACACACCTAATCCACCTATGCATTTATTGCTTTGTATTTTCTGGCTGGTTGGTGTTATGTATCTGAAGCTTCATATAATCAGGGGGAGATGGTCATAAGTCAAAGAATTATATTTTTAACAGATTTGCTGAACCATTAATTCTGTCTTTTGTAATTGGAGAGCTCCTTACTTACTATTTAAGTGTTTTGCGTTTAGATTTAAGATTAGATCATGTTTATTATGTATATCATATCATGTTATGCTAGACTTGCATTGAGATTTAATGTTGATTGTCGAAGGCTCGAAGCGATTTTAAAAAGGTGCACGTGCACTCTGTTATTCTGGAGTTTTTTATGCATTTATTGCTGCTGGTTGCTATGGTAATGTCATTGATGATGTGCTAAAGCTGTTTTTCTTTGATTTTATTATGCCTATTCTACTGTAAGGGAAATGAATATTTAAGATGTGATTTGCTTGAAGAAATCTTTCAAGTGCCCCCCCCGTGCCTGACAATGAGATAAAAGCATGAACAATAACAAGTCTTGTTCATTTTTATTCATAGTGGAGCTGGAGGTGGGTGTGGGTGTGCTTACTTTATTTTGCTTACTCGTGTAGCAGCCATTGTGGGCAGTATGTAGAACAGACTGTAGTCTCCTGAAACCATAAAACACAACATGTTTACTGTGTTAAGAAAAAATAGGATTTATAAATCAGCAGATCACAACAAAGCAGGACAAGTAAGTGTGTGCACTGTACTGTGCAGTGTGTGTGGTATACAATATGATATGCTGCATATGCATTTGTCTTGCAAGTTGCCAGACAGTGACATTTTGTAAATGGGAATGGGATTATTACACGATTGCAGTAATATAGTACAGTACTACAGTTATATATATGGAAAGTGGCAAAGTGTACATCACTTTTTCTGCAGACATGCTTCATGTAAACGAGCAGTTTGTTTGCCAAGAAACACTCTTGTGTCCTAATAAACAGAATATTGATTCTTGTTTGTGGAGTGTAATGGATAAGTGCATAGTGGTCCCTCTCCTCCTGGTCCATCATGTAGTAGTGTCACCAGGCCTCCCTTTTGTCACTGTTACCTCTTCTGCTGCGTAAGGGTGTTTTGTAGCTGCTGTGCTGACTGAGCCTGTGAATAATTTTGATAAAATGCAATGTGAGATGTGACATGTATTTGCATTTTGAGACAGAAATGAGGACGGGAGTCGGGACAAAGACCTGCCATTAATTCATGGATGAATGCATCCTATTCCTGTGGGATTTAAATATTTTTATTGTTTTTATTATTTCACAGAAAACTTAATGGTATTAAGGATTTTTTACTCTAGTCTATGCAAACCTAAATAACATTAGTTGTGTAATGTTCTCCTAAGTAAAATATTACAGACTTGGACATTTGCTGTATTTATATAAAAAAAAATTATAATGCAGGCAGGTCAAGTATTAATAATACCTGTCATGAAGGGCACCACCAGATCCCATATAGGCCTGGCAAGCCAGCATATGGGAGCAAACTGGGAAGAGGCTTTTTTACAGATGTGTTCTTCAGCTTTGCCAACACAAGCCTCTTGGGGAACATGTGTTATATATTATACACATTTGTGCATGTTTGCTACAGATCTGAAAAGCAGCAGTCAGTCAGTCAGACATTCACTAGCTACTTTCTGTGTTCTGTTTTGCTAACTGGGTAGGTTGTCCTGAATGTGTGCTGCTGCTGCTGCAGCCGGCTGTAGTCTATAATATGTATTCAGAAATGAATGCACATAATTCACAGTTTCGGGTTAATTTTGGATTCTCTGTGCACAATGTTGAGTAACTGTGTTCTGCTTTTTTCAAAGTACTTACACTAACACTTTCACATGGGCCAGTTTCTGCAATGTGTACAGAGTCTGTACTGTAGATATAACACATTATATAGTTAAAGTAGAACAGCTGGTGAATGGTGATGATGAATATGGTACATGTTTGCTGTGTTTGTATGCATATCTGTGCTTCTGTGTAAGCCTAAGTCAGGTTTCTGTGTAATTGTGTCCCACACTTCCACCACCATGACATATTGCTTTTATAAGCTTGGAATGTTGCTAGAATGACAGGTTTTGTATTAGCACTGCAGCAACAGCATGCATTTTCCGAATGATATGAAGTCTGTAACTCAAATGAATGTGATTATTTAGTGACTCCAATCCAACCTTTAGTCATTTGCCAGCAAAAACCACACATTTTATGAGGGTCAGAAACCAAGGAGCAAAACATATGGCAAAATATCTGCACATTCTGTGAAAATCTGTACAGTTGAGAGGTATAGATGGCATGCCCAAAGCATCATTTTTCTTAATCACCCTACCTCCAGTCCCACGCCAGCTGAGCTGACTCACCTAAACTGTTTCATGTTTGTTTGTCTTACACTGACTGATTGCTGCATGATGGCATGTTTGGATTTTACAGGACTTCACAAGACAGTAGTTCTGATGCAGCTGCACCTGTAGCCCAACTTGGCTCAAGAAGCAAAAAGACCCCCAGAACCAGTGTGACCCCCATTAAGGAGTCCAAGGGTCAACTTGGGCATGCAGAGATGGCTGAAGGTGAAAAAGGTAAGACCTGTTCTCTTCTCAGTAATATCCAAGCCTTCTTCTAATACCTCAAACGTCTCTTGAGTTGTAGCTAGCCTAGCTAGCTGGCATGGCATATCCTTTCTTTTTATCATGAACAGTTAGTTACATTCTAATACTTCTATTAAAAATATTCCTCTATTCCCTTTACTCATAAAACAGTAATAGTATTAATTCAGAATTTTTTTTCTTGTTTTACAATTGTTAAAATTGTATTACCATGATTGTATAGTTACACAGCTATGTTTATTGACCTATAATGTAAATATTTTCTATTTCTTTAAATGGTTAATGTTATTGTAATGTTTATGGAATGTGGAGCTTTTCTCCTGGCAGTCCTCGGCTACGCTGAAAATGGGTGATTTGATTTCCAGCTTAGTCGGACAATCTATCCCGGTCAGTAAATGTAAAATAAATAAAAATATCTCTGTGTTATATAATGTGGTTTACTTTCAGCGTAATTTCTGTCATACTTGGGGAGGTTAAGTAGTTTTTCTTTTTCATTTTACAAGTAGGTCAGGTGGTGACTCAGGTCCAGGAAAAAAGAATGTCGTCTTCATTTCAAGCTGTACCAATAGCAGTACCATCCACAAGCAGTGCAAGTGAGGAGGACCCAGTAATCATCATCACCCATGAGCAACCAGAAGCAGAGACACCTAAAGATGGAAAAGGTATTGGGTGTTCTCACTCTCTCTCTGTCATATTTCTTTACTAGTAGTAGTAAAATATGTGAGATAATTAATGTCTTCATCTTCATGCTTACTTACAGGAGTTTTTTGTGCTTATTTAACAGGTCATGTTGATAAAAAAAGAAGACTGTCTTCATTCCAAGCAGCTTGGAAGATGTCATTTGATTGGCTAAGTGAGAGCAAGGTTGGGCAAGGGTATGCATTCTGCAAAGTGTGTCACTGCAACATTAGTATTGGCCATGGAGAATGCCATGATCTGCACAGGCACATGGAGACAGAGAAGCACAAGATAAATGCAAAGCAGGCATCTGGAAGGAAAGTGACAGATATGTTTGCCACCCAAGCCCGACAGGCAAGTATAGCTCAAAAAGTAATAAGCGCTGAAGTGGAATTCATTTTCACACTTGCAGAGCACAACCTGCCCTTTAGTGCTGCAGATCATCTGCTGAAACACATGAAAAAACACTACGGTGATCATTAAGTGTTGAAGAAGGTGAGCTGTGGGGCGACTAAGTCTGCATGCATTACACGTGATGTTCTGGGTCCAAAATATCAGGAAGATGCAGCAGCAGTTTGTCGGAAGCAGCCTTATTGCATTTATTTAGATCAGAGCACTGATATGGGGGATAATAAACTCCTTGTGATTCTAGTTGGATTTTTTGACCATACAAAGGGTAGAAATGTTGTTCGGTTCTTAGACATGCCCAACTGTGTGGTAGGTACAGGTGAAGCAATATACAACTGCCTTATGGAAACTCTTCACAGATTCAGCATTCCAGTAAATAATATGGCTGCATACTCCTCAGATAATGCTGCAGTCATGGTTGGTAAATACAATTCTGTACTGTCACGATTAAAGACTGTCAATCCTGATCTCTTCAGTATGGGTTGCCTGTGCCATATTGCAGACCTTTGCATCAAATCAGGTTTGAAAGCAATGAAATCACATGTAGAAGAGTTAATATCCGACATTTATAATCACTTTTCACATAGTGCACAGAGGCAACAGAAGCTAAACGAATTTGCATTGTTTGTTGACATTGAGCCACTTGTACTTATCCGACATACCCCCACTCGTTGGCTGAGTCTTCACAAAGTTATAAAGCGAATACTGGAATTGTGGCCTGCACTTTTATCATACTTCCAATCGTTTGAGCCCCGGTCACACAGAATAGACCTGATAACAGAATGGCTGAATAGTCATCAGGTAAAACTGATATTCCTTTTCCTGAAGTATGCTGTGGAGTCTCTCCTTAACTTCAATGTGCAATTGCAGGCCAGAAGTAGTCAACTTTTAACTCTGTACGTTGATATCACACATCTTCTTCAGGTGTATGCAACCAGGTTATTTAAGCCACATGCTGCTGTACAATTTCTAGATAATATCAGTACTACCAGCAATTCTTTTTTTGAGGATGATAACAATATTTTGCAGCAGCAACGCCTTCATGTTGGATCTGATGTTGAAAAATATCTGCATGACAATAGTGATGACATATTTGGTACTGTAAGTGAGCACTCCTTCTATAAACAAGTAAAAGCATTTTATGTTGCAGTCCTCCTGAAAATGAAAAAACATTTGCCTGTTGGTGATGCCATACTGAAAAATATTGCCAGTGTATTGGACCCTTCTATGAAATTAGATCTTGACATTGAAGTTATCACGGACATTGCAACTCGTGTAGGACTTTGCAAGTCATGGGAAGAGCGTTCTCAACTTAAGACTGAGCTTGGCATATACCAAGTTGTTAACATCAAGCTGCCACAGCAACAGCACAGCCAGAAATCTGAAACAGATAAATGTTTCCTCAGGTACTGGTCAACAGTCCTACAAAGCCCTGAAGCAAAATGAATATCTCTTTTTAAGCACCGCATTTTAACACTGCTTTGTTTGCCACATTCGAACAGTGAACCTGAGCGAGCATTCAGCATGGTGCGGAAAGTTAAAACAGAGCTGAGGCAGTCATTACATGCTAAAACACTTAACTCATTGCTAGCAATCAAAATGAATGAGGACAGTGACTGTTTTTCTGTGGATGTCCCACCACACATTCTACAAGCAGCAAAAAGGGCAACTCTAGCATACAATAGAGAACATGCCCTCCAGACCCAGCACCAGGCGGCAGCACAACAAACAGACCCAGAAGGGCAACAGCCAGGCTCTGAGACCATCAGTGCAGAAGGTGAAGAAGAGCAAGAGGAAGTAAATTAATCCATCATGTTGTAAGATTGTGTGAGTGAGTCACATTACTCACATAGTCTCACTGTCTCATCACAGATCATGGATTGCTTCCAAGCTTCCTCCTTCTGCTCTGTGACATGTGACTTGACTTGACTTGAGTATTTTAAAAAGAAAATGATTGGTTATTTTGGTTGCTATTTTTATTTCATTTTAAGTCTGTGGTTAATTTATTTTTAATGTGGTGGTTGCTATTTATTTCATTTTAAGTATGTACCTGTGACTGTGTGTGGGGTTATTTATTTGGTTGCTATTTTTATTTAATTTTAAGTGTGTGTTATTTTATTTATTTTGAATTTGGTTGCTATTAACTTGCTATTTTTATTTCATTTTAAGTCTGTGATGACTGTGTGGGTGCCTGGGGGTTATTTGTTTTGAATTGATTTTGGTTGCTTGCTGCTACTATTTGTATTTCATTTTAAGTCTGTGTGTGTGAGCTGGACTGTTTGTGACCGAGAACTTTGTATTTATTTAGCTTAGTTAACATCACTTGTCATTCAATTGTCATTTTGTATTTATTTAAGTTGTATTGTATACACAACACAAGTTGATCTTTCTTATTCTTATTTCATTTTGATTTATTAAAATTTTACACACCACACCACACCACACCACACACCCACCAGACAGTGCCACCACAGCACAGCACCACTATTTGTTGTTAGAATTTGTTTGTTTTAATGGTGTGTGTGTAGTTAGAAGTTGGAACTTAGTAGTACCACTAGTACCAGTAGTACTACTAGCAGTGCTGCTAAATAAGTAGTAGTAGTCTAGAGTAGACTAGTTAGTTAGTACTATATAGTACAAGACAGAGTAAATTTTATTTTTATTTATATAAAGAGAACTTGTTTAGTTTAGGTTTTATTTTATACATGATGTCATTGTGATTGGCATTGTTCTTGTTCTTGTTCAGTGTTATTTTTCTAAAAAGAATATTGTATTTTAGTTTTGCAAATTTGTACAAGTTCAAAAATTAATATAAATAAAATACTATTTCTCTTATTTTGTGTTTCATGATCATATTTTGTTTGTCCGTTCTTCACTTTGCATGTAAATGTGTGTATCCCAGAATCCCACAGGAGTGGGCGGGGCTGCATAATAATGTATGCAATTTTTATGTTAATTAGCGTACAGATTTGTACCTATTTTTCATGGGTCTTGTCCAGATTTTTGATGTTTCCAGGTTGAGAGGTATGGTGTATGATGAGTATGTTTCTTTAATTTTTGAGTGAGTTGTTCAGCATCTTACGTAACAACGTGTGTTTTAATTTGAACCTTCAATGGTTGTAGCATTCATTCATTGTTTTTCTGAGGAAATCAGCCATTCAATGCTGATGAAAAAGCTCTTTTAAATTCACTATAGCTTCTCTTGTGCTATTAAAGGGTTTTGCTGCTTTTGCATCCGTTTTTTCCTTTTACTGTTACACCATGTCACAACTAGAAGCCGGCAATTCATAGCTTTCAAGTGACCCTGATTTTGATTATTATTATTACCCTGTCCCTTGTAAATGTTTTGATTTTCTGGTAAATCACTCAGAGTAACAATCAGTATTGCCATACATTATTGTTTAGAAAATGTATGTTGTTGCAAACCTGTTCTATTAACTGTTTAAGTGAATTACAGTAATATTTAAAAAACTGACCCTTTTGGGGGGGGGGGGGTCTGTGTTATGTTTAGCTTTTTTCCCCCTCTGTGGTTATCCCTGATTCCTGAGCAAAGACATTGAGACCATTGTCATGCATCTTGCAGACTTTTCCACACTAATTTAGCAGCATTGTCAGGCACCTAGTTAAAGGCAGATATTTGTTTTAGCCTATGGGTATCCTGCAAAATTTGCACATTGCATACTTCTGTGTATTGCATTTCAAAGAATTCTAAAGATGAAGCTGAATCTGTAATAAAATATCTGATGATGTTAATCCTCGTTTGTTCCTTATGCATGGGTATCGGTTCCGACCTCGGAACCGAGCCGGCCATTTTCCAAGCTCATGTCAGCCACAAACTCTCGAGCTAAACTCTTACCCATAATTCCCCTCTCCCTGTTACCTCAGATTTCGTTTGCCGCATTGCAGTTAGGTCGTGTCAGGCTACTTCTCTTGAGCTAAGTACACATTTTTGATCTTTTCAAAAATTTGACTAAACTTTTTGAGGAAAAAGCATAGTTATTTAGTTATCTCTTACCTTATCGCACCTAGCGACTACTCCTTGCCCTCTACCTTCTTTTGACTTACAAACTCAATCTGAGGTAACAGGGAGATGGGAATTATGGGTAAGAGTTTAGCTCGAGAGTTTGTGGCTGACACGAGCTTGGAAAATGTCCGGCTTGGTTCCGAGGTTGGAACCGATACCCATGCGTAATTACTGAACGAGAATCAACATCACAGATGGAACGTTATGGTAAGACATAACTTCTTTATATGATCTTGTGGAATTTTGGTATACAATAATTCTTTTGGTGACTGTAAATTAATTTTACAGTGTTTAAAGGACACATCTTCCTGAATTTTAGACATGACTGTTAATGGTATGTTAATGGTTAATGGTATTATCCATAAAAAAAAATCCACATTATTATTTTACTACAAAATTCTTGAAATTCTAAAACTCACCAGTGTATGTAAAAACTGAACATATATTTTGACACTTTTCAAGTCTGAACATATTTTATAGACTGTGATATGAACTATGCTGCAGAAAGTTATAAATGTTGTGTGAAGAGTAACATTTCTGTAGCATTTTGAAATATGCATTTAAATATTTGAATGCCACATCTGTGTCCAGACATTAGCCACGAATGGTACTGCATTCGAGATACTAGCCCAGGCAATCTTTCTGTTTATTCTATGTCAAAATTAGTGAAAGTATGTGTTAAGAAATCGAATGTGCATGCATAACTTTGGCAGTTTCAGCATTGTGTTAGTCAAAAATGTTCATATGATGCTCAGGGAGATGTCTTGTAGTGACTGTGACATACTGAGTTTGTAGTGAAATAAGCTGAGGTTGTTGCCTGGTTTGTGAAGTGACATTCCATATACGTTATGTTAAAATTTTGATGCCAAAATGCTAAAAACTGGTGAAGCAAACATTTTTTGAAATGCTTGTAGCTGTCACTGAATGCCATAAAGATTTTATACATTTGTCACAGTGCTTATCACATTTCAGTACTGAAGAGCACTGATGTGTTAAAAATGTCTGCTTTTTTTGTTACCGAGGATCGCTTGTCTGTGACGAATAAAGGCTTGTTGTTTTGGAACACAACCTGGGTTTCATGACTTTTGGAAATTATTGTGACTGAGCTCATCAGCAAAGTTTTAAAACAACTATCTTTTTTTTTCCTCAACACTCATGGTGGTAAGGTTAGAACTAGACAGATTCCAGTGCTTGTTCATTTTTCAAGCATAAAAAATAATCATGGTAAATGATCTAGTCCCTGGAAAATTTTCAGCTATGTCCCAACCCCTGAGAGACAAGATAAAAATGTTGAGTTCTTAATGGAAATTCAAATTATACACTTCATATACAGTCAGTTACATAAATAAGTCATATCCAATACCCACAATTCATTGTATGTACATACGTGTGTTTTTATGTGTATGCATGTGTTTATAATGTGTGTGTGTGTGTGTGTGTGTGTGTGTGTGTGTGTGTGTGTGTGTGTGTGTGTACATATATATATATATATATATATATATATATATATATATATATATATATGTGTGTGTGTGTGTGTGTGTGTGTGTGTGTGTGTATGTTCATAGGTTCATAGGTTGATAGGTTCATACTAGGCTATCTGCCCTAGGGCATTTATAAGCCTAGCCAGAGTGTGTTTGGCTTTCGCCACCCATTTTAAATTAATTTTGCTATGCCTTTTTTGAGGTTAGTATACTGTGCCTCTGTCTAACAGTGACACAGAAGTGATAGCTGGGGTAAACCTACGATCTCCCATCCACTCATCAAGATTCCTCTTGAAGAGAGTCAATGTAGGACTCTGCCTAACCTGGACTGGGATTTTATTCCAGAGTGAAGGGAGCCTCTGGGTTATGAATCTGTCCCTCCAGCATGTCCTATTTATTTCAGTGCTGAGGTTCAAGTCTCTTGAGCGTAGCTCGATGGGATTTGGATTTTCTGAGGTGCAGCATGTCCATTAATTCCAGGTTGGACATGGCTTTATACGTCAGGCACAGATCGCCTCTGAGCAGGCGGTATGCCACTGAGTAGAGCTGGAGTTTCTTTAACCGGCAGCATATGGCATCTGTTTGAGCCCTTTGATCCTCTTGGTGAGGTACTTTTGGGGTCTTTCCAGTTGCTGCAGGTGTCTGGTAAGGCACATCCCAAAAGGGGCATTGTACTCAATTATGGGCCTGATGAGGGATGAGTAAAGAGGCACGATGACCTCCTCTGATCTAGATGTGAATCCCTTCATGATTAGGTGGGCTATATAAAATGTTTTTCTAACCACTTTGGCCACGTGGTTGTCAAATGAGAGATTGCTATCAACTTGGGTCCCCAGGTCCCTAATGACTTCTTCTGTACTTAATGGATTACCACCTATGTGGTAATTTGTGGGCACTTTGTTTTTGCCAAAGGGGATGACTATACACTTTTTGGCATTTAGCTTGAAGCCATGGCTCTGGCATCAGTTGTCTGTTTCTATGAGGTCCTTTTGGAGGATGCTTGTGTCGGCTGGAGAGTTGATTATGGCGCCCAGTTTGCAGTCATCTGCGAACTTGGTCAGCCACAGTCCTTCAGTGTTGGCCTGTACCGCCAAGAAATATATACCGAACAAGAGAGGTCCCAGGACTGAGCCTTGTGGGATGCCACTTGTAACTGGTTTGGAGTCTGACATGGCTCCAGCAATTCTAACCATGTGGGTTCTGTCCTTGAGCCAGTTTGCAACCCATCTAGTGACATAGGGGTTTATATTTAAGCTGGTGAGCTTATCTATAATGCCCGAGTGGGGTATTGTATCGAAGGCTTTTGCGAGGTCCAGGTAGGCTGTGTGGACCACCTTCCCCTCGTCAATGGCCTTGGTGACTGTTTCAAAGAAATCAACCAGGTTTAAGAGGCAGGATCTGCCCTTAACGATGCCAAACTGGGTAGGATCCAGTGTCTGTAGGTCCCCAATATCTTTATTTATGAGGTCCATGATGATCCTTTCCATAGCTTTGCAGAGCAAGGTAGTCAGGCTTATGGGGCGATAGTTTCCAGGATCCTGTGAGGCACCACCTTTGTGGAGAGGGACCACTGTTGCTGTATGCCACTCTTTGGGTACATATCCTGTAGTAAGGCTAAGATTGAACAGTAGTTTTATGTTTGGGTTTAGCTCTTCTTGGAGTTCATGTAGGACGAGCCGGGACACCATCTGGTCCCATTGATGCTGTGTTTTTTGCTTTGGAGAGGGCGGCTCTTACCTGAGCATCTGAGATGTCAGGGGGGCAGCACTCTGTTGGAATAGATATTTGCCCTTTTGGTGGGGAGGGGGGGGGGTTTGCACTGAACCTGTCAGCTAGGATGTTGGCAATGTCTGTGGGCTCGGTGTATTTTTTGTCATTTTGGACTAATTCTGAGAATATCTGGGAATTCCCACCCAGGTTCCTAACATAACTAAAGAAAGTCTTGTGATTATCCTTAGTGTCCTGTGCAATTTCTCTCTCGAAGCTGGCCTTAGACGATTTTATGAGTGCCCGTAACTTTTTGCTAATACTGATCAGAGATGCCTTCCCTTTTTGGGATTTTGCTCTATCATGTAGTAGCTTCCTCCTTCTATTGTATAGTTTGTTTATGGCTGGGGTCCACCAGACAGGACGTCTGCCTTTGGAGGATTGGGTCTTGGTTTTATTTGGGATTGCATGATCCATGCATTCCTGAAGGTGTTCATAGAATGCATTTATAAAGGATTCTGCGGTCTGGGCCATATTTTCCACAGGCCCGGGGGCTTTGAAGGATTTCACCTCAGTTTTGAGGCATGTGAAATTTGCTTTAGAGAAGTTTTTCACTGTGGTTTTCTGGGCAGGGGGTGGGGTCGGGATGTGAATATCCAGTGAGATTAGTTTATGGTCTGATCTTACCAGTGAGGGATACACTTCTGGTCTGGAGCATAGTGTCCCCATGTTGGTGATGATCAGGCCCAGTATGTTTTCCCCTCTTGTGGGAGTGATAACAAGTTGTTCCATAGCATTTGAGTTTATGAATTCTAGGAACCTTTGGGCCAGGGTGTTGGAGCTAGAGTAATGCCCCCAGTCTATGTTTGGGTAGTTGAAGTCGCCCAATATAATGGTGTTTGGAGAGACCTTCATATTTTCCAGTATTCTCAGGAAGGCCGAGTGGGTTTCCTGTGTTTGGGAGGGTGGTCTGTAGCAGGCTATAAACTGGAAGGCAGTTTTACCCACAGTTAGTTGCACATGGATAGTCTCTGATGCTTCATGCTGTGCCACCAACCTGGAGGTGTGGGTACCTTTGACGAATATTGATACTCCCCCCTCCTTTTGTGGTTCGGTCCAAGTTTTGGGGCCGAAAAGCATGGTATGAGGTATAACCTGGTAGTGCCGGGGTGTTCTCGGGAGCCTTGAACCAGGTTTCTGTTACTGCACAGATATCGATGTTCTCCATGTTAAGGAGAGTTTTGAGTGCGTGCATCTTGAGGTTAAGACTTCTGGCGTTGAGTAGCATTACTCTTAGTTTCTTATCCCTTGTGATACCTATGGAGGTGGGTTTGTCTTTTGAGCCTTGCCTAAAAAAGGCACTATGGGGGTAGCAAGAGCCTTTGCCGATATCCGAAAGCCCAGGGGTGACAGGTGCAAGCCGTCCCTAGTGAAGCATCGTGGCTTGTCGAGCATGTCATCCCAGGCTGACAGGCATTGGATCCCCTTTGAATGACACCAACACTTAAGCCAATTGTTGAAATTGATCATCTTGTCTTCATATTGTGGCATCATTCTTGGTGAGGGTAAGATGCTACTCAAGGTCAGGGTCATACCGGCCTGGGCTACATGCTCAGAGAGCTCCTCTATGTCTCTTTTCATGTAGTCCAGGGAGGTACATCTCAGGTCATTCACACCAGCATGGACAATGACTGAGTCATATTTGTACTTGCCTTGGAGTGACCTGAGTGCTTGTGTTATGTGGCAGATCCTAGCGCCCGACAGGCAGCTCACCGTGACCTTCTCCTTGTTCAGCCTGGTGAGCGGGACGTCAGAGTGTCTGACAATAGAGTCACCTATTACAAGTGTATCAGGTGTGTTGTTTAGCCTTAAGGGCTGTGACTGTTCGGCACACTGGCTTTGTGAGCTATGTGCTGCACATGTTTTGTTTTGGGGTAGCGGTTGCTTGGGTGTCTGCTTTGGAGGTCTCTGCTGCTTAGGCAGATTTTTATTTAGAGCCTCTGAGTATGTTTTTGTGTGTTTATGTGTTTGGTTTGTTGTTGTGGTAGGTCTATTTGAGACTGGAATTGTAGTGAGTGTGGTTTCCTTCTCCTCCTGACTGGTTACACCAGTACTGAGTTGAGAGAGCTTAGCCTCCAGTTTGGCTATATGGTTGCATCTCTCACATGTGTTGGAATTTGTTGGGAGGAGGAGAGGGTTGTCTGTGTACATGAGGCAGTTGTAACATTGCCTCAAGATTCCCAGATTCACCAGCTGGACCGGAGAGGAGATTGACAACTGACCTTTGGACATGCTAGAATAGTATTGGGAATTCCTTTATAATTGAAAAAAGGGCCAATGGGGAACAAGGTACTCAAGGGAGTTTGTGAGGGTGTAGTGCTTTTAATTTTTAGAGCTGACTTATATAATTGCTTTAGTGAGCAAGTGCCAGGTAACTTAAATGCAATGTGTTACAGGTAACTTAAATGCAAAAACGACAAACAGTAACTTTCTTTCAAGTGAAACAAGGAAATAAGTACAGTAAGCAATGCAGATATCACTAGGGATCCACAGAAGTGCTAAAAGGCCGTGTTTTAGGTGGAATTAGCATTTCAGGAAATAAACAAACAACAAGCATACAAACAAAGCTAGATCCAGCAGGCCTGGATCTAGTCTATGCTACAGCAAACAAGGTGTACCAATTTCAGTAAGAAACAGTTAGAATATGCAGGCACTATAAGCCTTTAACCAGAATTGAATAGAATATATGTATGTATATATATATATATATATATATATATATATATATATATATATATATGTATATATATATATATATATATATACATACATACATACATACACACACACACACACACACACATATATATATGTGTGTGTGTGTGTGTGTGTGTGTGTGTGTGTGTGTGTGTGTGTGTGTGTGTGTGTGTGTCTGTCGCGTGTGTGGTGTGTGTATATGGGTGTTATTCACCCAGTTGAACTGGCTATTAATCAGTGGAGTGAATGACTGTGAATTTTGACTGATTGTTCCATTCATCAAAATGTTAATATTTCAAATGAAGAGAGCTTCAAATGTTTGCAGGTAAGGTAAGTGTAAATTACTTTGCATATTCTGAAGGTTTGGCATTATGGGGTAGGAGTGTTTGTGCAAGGATGAGAATGTTAGGGTAGGGGTAAGTGAGGGCATAGATTTAGTGTAGTGTGTGTGTGTGTGTGTGTGTGTGTGTGTGTGTGTGTGTGTGTGTGTTTGTGTTCAAGCTGTCTAGATTAGTGTCACTGATATGGAAATTTTTTTTTAAGGGAAGGTGCAGGGTTAGGACTAGGCGAAGGGCAATCCCTTCTCCACGCACTACCTTGCTAACTGCTAACTCTAACCATACACCAAAAAAGCTTTCCATAGCAATGGCACTATTTAAACAAATTTGGGGTGAATATGTCCTGAGGTTTTGTTGTTCTGACTACAAAAGGAAACGGTTTCCCTTTGAAACATTTTTTTTTAGATGCTGGCATTGATGACTGAAAAGGAAACAAAATATATAACTTTCTAATGGTGGTGATTGCAACTAATTTATTGTCATGTAAAAATTTACTGTTAGCATTCTCTGGAGTAAGATGTCCAGAGTCTTCAGTAGTATTAAATCTACATTCATTAATCACATAGCAGATTACATGAAAAAATTGGATCAAATTAATTAACAGTTAATTCAGTATAATTTTATGACAGGTGTAACAATCAACCAGAATCAATCAAGCATTTATAGGTGAAATATCTGTGAGATATGTTAATTGCTTATAGCAACAACGTGGCGTATTGGTTAAGGTTTCTGCCTCATAGTGCCAGAGTTCAGTTCTGACATATAGTTTTTGTTAAGACTGTATTTTCTTCTTACATTGATTTTTGTTTTGGTTATGCTGATTTTGTTCCAGCTACATAAAAGAGGCCGGGTGATTGGCTTCTTTCAACTGTTTACACACAGCCTTGGTGAATGTGTCAGAAAAGAGCTCAACAAGGGCCCATTTACTTTTCCATTTAAAAATAATGTACTCTGATCAGAATGAGAAAAAATGCAGAAATGTTTCTTACAAAGGAAGGGAGCCAGTTCCAAAGTGCTGTGGCAGTATTTGTGAAAACCAAATCTTTTACTGAAGGAGAAAAAGGACAGCCTCCTCGGAATGTGATAAACAGCGTTTAGTGTTCTTGAAAGTAGGAAAAGTTACTCTTGTATGTTATTTGCTACTTGGGGAAATAAATCCATACAATAACATTTAATATTAAAAATCTAAGTGACAGGGATGCCCTGTGACTGGTAGCAAACAAGTATTCTGTGACAAAAGGTTATGACAGTACCTGGTATTTCCAAAGGAAACAAATCTGCTGAGTTTAGTCAGGGTCATTTGTAAAAGTTTAGTGTTATGTGATTCGGAAAGTTGTTGTTTGATAATGGGGAATAATTCTTTGCAATGATATGAGTAGTAAATATCTAAGTGACGGTGTTAAGTGTTCTGTGGTGTGAGGAAATTATAATATCTAATATTTGCTAGCATAACAGATTTACAAAATTTAGTAGAGTCATTTTTAAAAGTTCAGTGTTATGGAATGAGGAAAGACCAATTAAAAGTAAAACATATTCCGTATTCAGTAATAATATATTTTTCTAATAGCAGTACAAGATTCCTCAGTGATGAGTTTAGTTATATTATAGCCCTTATTAGTTATATAATAATTTTGTGTGCAGATCTGATTCTGTATATGGGTTGTTTAGTGAGCTGGGAGTGGCTAAACTGTAAGATAACCAAATGAAGATGTTAAGTTAGTTTTGTTTTCTAATGGTCATGCGTAAGAGTGAAATTGACTTTAAGTCTCATTGAAGGATTACAAAAAGCACTGTTTAAGTTTCTGGTCTGCTGGCCATAAGCTTATTTGTTTCAAGCTATAACCACAGCTTGATACAATCCTCTTACTAGGAGATTTTGTATGGTGGTAGATGTTTTTCATTCTAACTTGGATGGGTCTTTCTTGCAGTTTTTACTGAATGGTTTGTCTGTGTGAATTTGTATCCTTTGGTTTGGATTTTCTTCTAAAAGCTAGTATATCAGTGTCATAAAGGATTTTATTATACATATTAATAAAGAGAAAAAAGAGGCAGTGTCACTAGAAAACTGCACAAAACTTGTAGAGATGTTTTGCAAATACTGTGGGCTTCATTTGTTATATGATACAGCTTGTACTAATTTGTTTATTTATTTATTGCCATTTGTTTAATGAGAAAGTATGACTGGGCCCATAGGGTAGCCATTTTCAGTGGAGACCTGGGGAGAAAAGCTCCAGTTTACATCACAAAAAATAATTCTACAAATATTATACATTACAAAATTATTGCAAAAGATATTTAACATTACAATCTCGTGTACAGAAATTACATTAAATGTAATACAGTAGTAAAACATTTTTGTTTACAAATATATAACAGTAAAAACATTTTCTATATGAATAGTGAACCTGAAATAAAGGAGGTGGATAGGATATGTTAAGAAAGATGTGTGACTGTCCATACATATAAAAGCTGGGTATGCAGCAGAGTAAAAGTAGATATCAGAAATGTGGTAAAACGTCAGCGGTACTACTACACAAATACTGGAAGTATAAGAACGCATCTTAGCTTTGAGAAAAGTTCAATTATATGGGAAATAGTTTTAATAAAAAGTCCAACTAAGAAAGACAGACTAGAGGTAGAGAGGAGACTGGGTATGTGTCGTAAGGAAAGAAGAGTTTTACAGAGGGTAGGTTCAGCCTGGACTTGGAGCAGAGCCAGGAGTTAGAAAGGAAATCTTTTAGATTAGGTTTAAAAGCATGAAAGTTAGAGTTTGTTTTGATGGCCTAAGGTAGGGAGTGGCAAACTTCAGTTATGGAGCAGGAGTAGAAGCTTTGCCTGCACTTTGATTAGGTGTACATGCAGACAAGAGTTGTTTGTCTTCAGATCAGTTTAGGTATACGTACAGACAAGAGTTGTTTGTCTTCAGATCAGATTAGGTGTATGTACAGACAAGAGTTGTCTGTCTTCAGATCAGAATAGATGTACGTACAGATGAGTTGTTTGTCTTCAGATCAGATTAGGTGTACGTACAGACAAGAGCTGTTTGTATTCAGATCAGATTAAGTGTATGTACAGACAAGAGCTGTTTGTCTTCAGATCAGAATAGATGTATGTACAGACGAGTTGTTTGTCTTCAGATCAGATTAGGTGTACGTACAGACAAGAGTTGTCTGTCTTCAGATCAGAATAGATGTACGTACAGACGAGTTGTTTGTCTTCAGATCAAATTAGGTGTACGTACAGACAAGAGTTGTTTGCCTTCAAATCAGATTAGGTGTACATACAGACAAGAATTGTTTGTCTTCAGATCAGATTAGGTATACGTACAGACAATAGTTGTTTGTCTTCAGATCAGATTAGGTGTACATACAGATGAGTTGTTTGTCTTCAGATCAGATTAGGTGTATGTACAGATGAGTTGTCTTCAGATAAGATTAGGTGTATGTAGAGACAAGAGTTGTTTGTCTTCAAATCAGAGAGATCTGTTGGGGTAATATCTATGGAGAAGGCACTTTAGGGGGGCACAAGGTAAGGATTATATATATTTTAAGTATCATAAGTAGTTGTATATAGTCTAGATGATTAGGAGGTTCAAATCCCTTTAGAGTTTTAAGTGGTAAGCAGTGGTATGTGAGGTGGGAGGCATTTGTTGCAAATTTTACCATTTTTTATTCATAATTTTTTTATTAAGAACTGCATAATGTGATACAATAATATTTACGTTTTTAAAAGCTGAGATATATTGAAGAATGAAACAATGAATTTTATAACTGTTTACATTATATACACTGTTGCCTGGATTATTATTTAATATATGTATTTTAATATGGAACTTAAAACATAAGCTAACAATTCTTGCTAAATGAAACCAGGAAATACAGGAATGATATAATGTTGGACATATAATTAATATTGTGTGGCAATAGCAATATTCTGATATAAATCAATGGGAGGTAATACTTTGGTACAAGGATTTTCATTAATAGTCTTAGGGTAAATTCTGGTCTCATTAATTCTAGTTTCACTGTAGGCAGTTTCTTTTAAAGAAGATAAAATTTTTTTAACTGAGATGGTGATAACTTCTTACATTTCTTTATATGTTTTCTTGGCACAGCCATAATAGTCATTGTTTGATTTATGTGTTCCTGTTATGTTATGTTAAATAAAACCAGCACTTTTGTCAATGAGAAGGTATCAGACCATAATGCTTTTAAGAAATCTTTAACTTTCTCCCAAAAAGGTTTAATATGAGAACAGTCAAAAATATATTTGACCAATCTGCATTACAAGATTTCAAACATTTCCAACATTTTATGTCATTGTTATTATTAAATGTATCTATTCTATTAGGGGTTAGGAAAGACATATATAGAAACCTTCAAGTGTAAATGGTTTAGTACTGTGACCATGGGGTGGATTTTATCGAATTCAAACGCTGATTTTTGTTTTCTATAGTTAGGGTTAAGTCATGTCCTAAGATAATGTATTTCCAAAAGTTATCATTAATGTGAATGTTGTAATGTACAAGTATTTTTTAAAGTTTGGATCTTATATTCTCTATATTTAATTCATTATTGCATTGTCACCTCACAGCAAGAGGCTTTCCAGTTCCATTCTTGGCTGGGGTGTATTCTGTGCAGAGTATGCATGCCCTCACTGCAGTCACATGGGTTTCCTCCGGGTACTCCGGTTTCCTCCCATATTCCAAAGACATGCAATAGGTAGATTGGACACTAAATTGGCCATAGGTGAGAATGCGTATGCAAGTGTGTGGTACGAATTAACTACTGTGGCAGGGCTAGCTACCTTGCGTTTAATCCTTGGCTCGAGATGATTGAAGTTGAAGTGACACCCCAACCCCATGTGCAAAAATGGGAAAAAAAGGGGTTGAGGATGGATGCATGGATTTAATTCATTATATATTATTTCATATACAAGTTGTATTAAAATTGTTTTATTTTTGTATTGTGACTGTGTTAATATTAAAATTTTCTGCTATGTATATGTTATTACAGTATATAAGGAAATTCTATCTTGAGACTCTAAGTTATATTCATTTATTAGGCATTGCATGTCTTTGAGTTTTAAGTCATTAAAACATTGTTGGCAGCATATGAAGTTTTACATTCTCCAGTTGTTAATTCTAGAAGTTTAGTTTTATCAAAAAAAAAGTCTCGTTATTTTTATAGGAATGGTCAATTCAAATCAGAGTTTCAAATTTATATTACCTATACTAGTGTTTTTAAATATTTTTAGAAAGTGATGTGTGTAACAGAATTCAGTGGGAGAAGCAAAGTTATATTATATATAGTTGTATATGTAATGCCAGAAAAGACAATCTTTTGCACTATAATTAGTTGTCAACTTTCATTTTTTTCATTCTGAAAAAGAGAGAAATATAAAGTTTTACAATTTGAGTTGTAATTTGGATCTATCCAGTTTGGAATGGTTTTAAAAATTACTGATTTTATATAAGTATTTAGATCTGGAAAGTTAATTCCTCCTGAATTCCATGGCTTAATATGAATTTGGAAAGCTATTTTAGTTTTTTAGGATACCAGAGGAATTTTAGTAATACTTTATTAATTTCTTTTATTTGAAATTTATCTGATATTATTGGCGGATCCAGGAATTTGCAGAAGGGAGGGTGCAGCCTGAAAAGGATAACAGGGTGGTGTGAGGAGGGGGTAGAACACTGGGTGAGGAGGGGCTATGGAAAGATCCTTAAGATGCTCTGACAGCACATATGAAAACACAGCAATATATATTCTGTTGCAAATCACTGTGGTGTGTCTGTGGTAGTGCAGGAAGGTGATTCTTGCCTAGCATACAGCAAATTTACAGACAGTGGTAGCTATTTCAAGGCATTCCCAGGTGAGACTTGGTTAGCCATGGCAAGTCATAGTCCCCTCCCATACTGGCATAGTTTGCATATGATACCTTAGCAAAGAGTCCCAGTGAGGGCGATATAACCACAGCAAGTACCATAGTAAATACAAGCAAATTTGAAAGTAAATAAGCATTTCTGATAAGCTAGTGAATAACTTAAAAAAACACAGCAACCTAAGGAACAACATGTTATGAAAAAGAATCCCAAAAAGCAAGTACTCAGTTCAGGTATATGGTATTATGAAAACAAATGCAATCACTGTAAAATATTAAAGAGAAATGTAACCCAGTATAAACTTTAATGTTATGTAGTATTAAATATAAACCAGAAGCACATACTTTTGGATGAAGATTCCATCTAATTTGTGCAGAAAAAATAACAGCACTTCCACTATCAGGGAACAAAACTGAATGCACTGAGGACTGGAATCCACAAACTCTATCTGACAAAAAAGGCCAAAGGAAACACTTTTTTAAGTGTTTTTCCAGGGGGACATAACCCCTGCACCCCCTGATGTGATGGGGCAAGATCCTCTGTACCCAATCTTATATATACCAACTCCATGGTCACACCAGCTCAAACAAGGGTGAAATTCCCTCTAAAAGGTCATCACTGCCAGCGGAGCTCACGGACAGTGACTTCCTATGGAGGAACTCCGATTATAGGCAGGTTGAATATCATCAGTGCCAGCGGAGCTCACTGACAGTGACTTCCTATGGAGGAACTCCGATTGTAGGTAGGTTGAACCTAGGGCAAGTGAGGCTCATGAGTTCAGTTTTCCTCCACCCATAGGTTACTCAATAACAACACAAAAGGCTTTCCTCAGTGGAACACAAGCATGTCTTCTCACAGTTCAGGGCCAGTCATTTATCGACACACAGCTCCCATATCCATTGCCTACCTGAAGTATCTGGTTTGACCTTCCAGTATAAAAAATAATTATTGTATTAACGTACATTTTGTTTCACAGAAACAGTAATCACTGCTTGTCTTCCAACTTGCTTCACCCAAATACACCTCAATCCCGCAATGTTAGAATTACAACATCAAAGAGAAGGGACCAGTTATTTGATCAACAGACAGTCACTGCACCATTGCTCACCCACAGTGTCTGGATTGGTGCCACCAGAATAAAAAAAAGAAAGTAATGCTTACATTAATGTATTTTTCACATAAACTGCAGTGACAGCTTTTACTCCAGCTTGCTTTATCCAAATGCACCTTACTCCTTCAATGCCAACATTAAAACAACAAAGTAAAAGAGACAATCATTTCATTCACAAACCAACTCCATGTCCATATCCTACTTAAAGTATCTGCTTTGACCCTGACAGGATTAACAATAATAATAGTAATGGTTTGATTAATGTGTTTTTGTTGCAAAGAAACAGTGGTCACAGCTTATCTTCTATCCTGCTTCACCCAAACACAGATTAGTCTTGCAAAGCCAGAATTACAAAAACAAATATTGAATCAGTCATTTCATCCACACACAGCCTCCATACCATTGCATATCTACAATGGCTTGTTTGACCATTTTAGGATAAAAAAAAATAATTGTTAAATTAATACATTTTTGTCTTGCAAAAACAGTAATCTCAGTTTGTATTACAACGTGTTTATCCAAATACATATTAGTCCTGAAAATTTAAAATTATAACAGCAAACGGTGGGTCATCCCCAGACAGTTCCCATACTCACTGCCTGTCCTCGGTGTCCAGTTTGACCTGCCAGATTAAAAAAAAAAAAAAGAAAAGAAAATAATTGTTGTGTTAATGTATTACTTTCACATAAACAATAGTCACAGTTTGTATTCCATCGTACTTCACACAAATATACCTCAGTCCTGCAAAGCTAGAATTACAGCTGCAAAACAGCAGGGATGGGGATGATAATTTGAATCATAAACAGCCCCCATAACCATAACGTAAAATATACATTAATGTATGTTCATTTTACAGACCAGTAATTACAGCTTACATTCCTACTTGCTTTACCCAAATACATATTAATCTTCAAAAACTAGAATTACTACAGCAAATAGCTATGGCCAGTCATTTCATCAACAGACAGTCCCCATACCCATTACCTACACACACTATCTGGTTTGGCCCTGCTAGGATTAAAAAAATATATTTATTTATTTATTTATTTATTTTTTTATTTACTGGCTCTGCCAGGATAAAAAAAAATCATAGAAACAGTAGTCACAGCTTGTATTCTAGCATGCTTCACCCAAATACACATTAGTCCTGCAAAGTTAGAATTATAGCAGCAAACAGCAGGGCTGGTCATTTTATCCAAAGAAAGCTTCTATATCCATTGTCTACACACAGTATCTGGTTTGATCCTACCAGGATAAACAACAACAAAAATATGGTTTCATTAATGTATTTTGTCTAATAACCCTTATTCCTTCTGCTTTACTCAAATGCACATTAGTCCTGTAATGTAATAATTACAGCAGCAAGCAACACAGCCATTTTTTATCTGCAGATAGCCACCATAACCTTTGCTATCGAAATCCACAGTATCCACACTATCCACAGTATCTGGAATTACTCTGCCAGGTTAAAAAAATAAATAAATAATGGCTAAACTAATGGATTTTTCACATAAACAGTATTCACAACTTGAATTCCATCTTGCTTCATCAAAACACACATTATTTCTGTAAAGACAGAACTACAACAGCAAATAAAAGGATAATATTTTATCTGCAAACATCCCCTACACCCACTGCCTACCTAAAGCGTCTATCAGGATAAAACGTAATAACAGTAGTGAATACAATAGTGTAGTTTTGTTGCACAACATTAGTAGGTACAGCTTGTATTCCAACTTGCTTCAGCCAACTGCACATTACTCCTGCACCACCAACATTATAACATCAAACACTGCAGGACCAGTCATTTCACCTACAAATAGCACTAGACCCTTTGCTACCCATAGTATCTGGTTTGACCCTGCCTGGAATAAAAAAAAAATACGTACCTGCTACTATTCAGAGAAATTCCAGGAAAAACTTTTTCTGTGCAAGATAAAATAACACACATTCAATATGTATATGCTCCACTTTATCATAAAAATAACTGTGTGTAGGAAATAGTAGCAGAAGGCTAGCTCCTAAACCTTTCTCATGTTGTGTTATTTGAGCTGGAAGGTTGAACGATGGGTTTGACTGCACATTTAATAAGGATGGAGTATTTCCAGGGCAAACACTGTTGAAAAAAATAAATAAATGAATTGAATTAATTTGGTAATAGGCGCAGCCAAACTTGTAAGTAACCACAAGATTAGCTTTACTGTATTTTATAAGCACAGCAAGAAAAAAACTTGTGGAAAGAGGGACTTTAAGGTGCGGTTACGTATTTCTACAGAACATTAGTTATAGCTAAGATTAATACATGCTAATAGTACAGAATGCTCCGTAGCCTGTAGTTGTCCTTCAAATGCCTTGTTTTGTTTTTCTTCTGTCTTTACCTGCTTCTCTCAGCCTCCCTCTCAGATGTGAGACGCAGTTAGAAGAGACATTTGGGATTTTAGGGTTATCAAGTCACCTGGCTGGATCCTGTAATTGTGTGTCCCATCATGACTTGTGAAACAAAATGGAAAAATAAATACTTAAAAGAAAAATAAAGCCTGTGTGGTTTGAAATTGTAAATATACCAGCAAATCAAGTACATTCTCAAATGTACACAGCTTTTGCTGTATATTTTCCAGTTTTAACTGAAACAGTTTAAAAGCTTCTTTTATGCACACCAGATTGTATGGCAGCTTATCAAAAAAAACAAAAAAAAAACAGAGGGGCGGGTGCATGGCCTGTACCAAGGCCTAAGTCCACCATAGGATATAACTAGGACTTGTATGATATATAGTAGTTTTGAAAAAAGAACCATTTTGTTAATTCTAATCTGCTTTCAAATCATATATAATTTTAATCCATTTAACAGTTACATTTTTAATGGTTTCCACATTTTTTATAGTGACTTTAGTTTCTTCTGTTGTTCCCATTATGTTTATACCTAAATATTCTAATATTGAGGCTGTTCACTAATAATATTATTCTTATGCGATTTTTTATTCAATTCATTCACTCCGGAGCAGCTCAGAAAATGTTGCCTGCTTACTTCCACCATAGGAACAACAGTGCAGCCTGAGCTCATTTTCAGAAAATCCATTTGTAATACCATACAGAAAACAAATGATCATAACTCTTTAGCCATAATAGCTAGACTAAAAATGTAAATGCAAAACTTGTTCAGCAGACACTGACATTTCCAACAGTGTAAATGTTGATAGTGTGCATCTAAGTCATTATTAAATATTTGTCAAGGAATGGTGATGTTATGCATATTTTTTTACCTATTTTGATAAAACAACTCACAATATCTTAGTGAATGTACCTTGTAGATCTGTACAATTTGTAATTAGTTTGTGTGAGTGTCAGCTTTAAAATGATACCGTAACCATTACTGTGTGGTAATCCTTTACTAAATATTCATAGAAATATGATTAATATCATATTTCTCATAATGTGACAATTAAAGCATAATATCTCATCACCTGTAACAGAGACTACAAATCAGTGTACAAGTTGTGTGGTTCAATGTCAGCTTCAAAATGATCTATCATATGTGCTGTCATCATGCTCCCTTGCAAAGACATGGACATAATAATGAGAAATATCTTAATTTCCATAATGAGACAAATAAGCAGAGTATTTGATTTTTGTCCTCATTATAGATTAGCATTCATTTTTTTGCAGAAACTGCTATTTGTTTGTTCTGCTGTTAATATTATACTTCACTGCTGATGTCTATTTCCTTGCACACATATTCACAAAAGTATGGCAAATACATTAATTTTCATAATCCTACATGTAAACAAATCATAACATCTGTCCATGTATAATACTCACAATTCATATTGTTACACAAAGTTGTACATTTTGATAGCGGCTTCAAAAGGATACCTCACTCATCACCTTGCCATCTTTCCTAGCAAAGGTATTTACCAAAATATGAAAAAATATGATAAATTTCTTAATCTATGTCATAAACAAACTGTAATATTTGTACATGTGTACATCATACAGATACAGTTATTTTACCATGTTGCAAGTGCTAATACTGTTTTTAAAATGAGGTCTTACTTAGAATGTTGACATGCTTCCTATCAAAGTTATCAAAATATATAAAAATATCAAAATTTTCAAAACCTAAGTCATAAACAAACTCTGATAGTTGTATAAGTGTATAACATACAGATACATTTCTTTTACCATTTTATAAGTAGTAATACTATCTTCAAAATGTCATCTTACTTAATATGTTGGAATGTTCCCTACCACAGTTATTTGCCAAAATATGAAAAAAATATAATACGTTTCATAACCCAAAACATAAACTGTGATATCTGTACACATGTACGGTATACAGATACAGTTCTTTTACCACCTTTTACGTACTAATACTGTCTTCAAAACAAGGTCTTACTCTACATGTTGAAATATTCCCTACCACACTTATTTGCCAAAATATTAAAAACATGTAATAAATTTCATAACCTAAGTCATAAACATACTGTGATATCTGTACATGTGTACAGCATACAGATAGTTCTTTTACCATCTTAAAATGAGGTTTTATTCAGCATGTTGACAAGTTCCCTAGCAGACCTGTTCAACAGCGGAGGCCTAGGGAGAAAAACTCCATTTGCTTGCATTCCATTATACTAAGTTCCAGTTAAACAAACAGTAGTTACATTTCTATTTACATTTATACACAATTAGTAGTTTCATTTATACATTCTAAGATTTTACAGAGGTGGAAGTTACTAAAGAGAAAGCCCACGTGCAACTTAGTGGATTGTACAGGCAGCAGTTATGTATCAAAATTGTTTTGTCATTTCATTGAGAGGTTGAGTGTATTCTGTTTAAGGAAAATATTTGGAGAATATTGTATGGTGAACGCAAAGTCTCAGCCTTGAGATGAGCATGTGCAGGACCGAGATTGGTTAAGATGTTGTTTAAGCAGTGGTTTAAAACTACTAAGTTTGTTTGAGAGTTTTTTTTTTGTGTGTGGGAATACTATTCCGGACTTTAGAAACATATTGGGAGTAGAGAGAGACTCCTGCAACATTATTTGACTTATTTGTAAGTAATAATAAAGAAACCATAGTACTTGGGGATTTCAATATTGACTGGTCTCACTGCACTGCAAAAATTAACCCCCTTCCAATCAACCTACATGGCTTCTCCCAAAATATCGCATCACCAACTAGAATAGGAAATGCTCAACAAAAAGAAAGCACCATTGACTGGATACTAACCAATAAGGATCCACTAAAATATACATCGGGAACCCTTCCCAACGACCTTAGCGACCACCTAATCACCTATATTATCAAACACAGAAACTCAACAACTAATCCTCTATATAAATTTGTAAGAAATAAGAAGAATTTTAACGAACAACAATTTCTTGCTGAACTTAAATCCTGTCACTGGTCCATCCTCAAAACCCTACCCCTACAGGAGTGTGTTACTTACTTTAACAATACTTTCCTCAACATACTTGAGAAAATTAGAACTAAAGAATGTATAGCACCTTGGCTAACCAGGGAGACCAAAACTAAAATCAAACTCCGTGACCAGGCCTGGAACAAATGGAGAGCCACCAAAACTCCCCTGGACCGCATTAAATTCCAACAACTCAGAAACTCGACTAAAACAGCCATTGTTCAAGACAAAAAACAGTATTACTGCCACCTCCAGGACAAACACCAGAAGAACCCAAAAAAGTTCTGGGCTGGATTTAATAACCTCCTCCATCCTGGGAAATCTACCACCCCCACCCCTGAGAAACTCATAGGGAAAAATCCTGTCAAAATTGCTAACGCCTTTAACTCCTTTTTTACGGATACCATACAGTCTCTAGCCACCCAAATAACTAATACTTCCTCATCACCCAATTATGCTTGTGACTCAACTCCACCTTCCTTTAAATTAGAACCTGTACCTACCCAGTACATCCGCTCCCTCTTAAAAAAACTCAGACCAACCACCCTAGCGGCAGATCACCTCCCAGCGGAATACCTTCAGATAGCGTCAGACGCTATCTCCTATCCCGTATCTATTTTGATCAACAGGACTATTAACGAAGCCACAATCCCATCTATTTGGAAAATCTCATACATCATCCCTCTCCACAAAGGTGGTACCTCCATGGAAACTTCCAACTATAGACCGATAGCAATCCTGTCTCCTCTAGCTAAAATCATGGAGAGGTGTGTTCACAGACAACTTCTGAACTACCTTACCCTTAATAGTCTCCTGTCTAATTCCCAACACGGGTTTCGCCCCTATCATAGTACCACCACTGCTCTCCTCTCCTTTATTGACTCAATCAATAATAACCGTAATAATAAACTCATATCCTCTGCTCTCTTTCTGGACCTATCGAAGCTTTCGACATGGTCAACCACCAGCTTCTGCTCCAAACCCTGGAAGGCTTACATCTAGATAACCCTGCCCTAAATTGGTTCAAAGCCTACCTCACTGGTAGGCAACAGGCTGTACAATGGAAAAACAGGCTATCTGGCCTACTCCCCAACACCATTGGCGTCCCCCAGGGCTCCATACTTGGTCCCCTTCTCTTCTCAGTCTTCATCAACAATCTTCACCTAGTTATACCCAAAGCCACCTGCATTCAATATGCAGATGACTCTACCCTGATCTGTTCTGACATCTCCCTCTTACAACTCCAAATAAAAACCCAGAACTGTTTCACGAAAATCGAAAACTGGTTCACTGAACTGAAACTACTACTTAATCCCGCAAAAACCAAGTTGCTGCTATTTTTCCCCTCAGCAGCCACTCCCCTAGGTAATGTACCGCTATCTCCTAACAATTTCTCATTCCATGTAAAATCCGGACCATCATAGAGCCTGTTCCCAGCACTAAACTATTAGGAGTAACTATTGACCACAGGCTGAAATTCGACACTCACATTAGCAATACCATCAGGACAGTTAATAAAAAACTCGGTTCAATGTATCGTATTAAGAATTTTCTGACCCCTCATGCCAAACTAACCATTGCTCGCACTCATCTTCTCTCTACCCTCCTGTACGCTTCCCCTATCCTATCTTTCCTCAATAAGCGCAAACTCAACATGCTCTCCGTTGCCTATAATCACATAGCTAGATTTATAACTGGAACTCCCTACCGTACTCATCACTGCCTTAACCTAAGGAAACTTGACTGGCTTGAACTGCCCAATCTTCTCAACTTCACCCAACTCATGGAAGTATTTAAAATAATTAACCAACCTGATAGAGTCCCTGCTCTGAGCAAAGTATTTCCACCCTACTCAAACCTTAATTGCCTCCGTTCAGCTAATAGTGTTCAAATAAAAACCATCATATCCAAGAACTCTGGCGGTGATGCCATCTATGCCAACTCCATATGGAAAACCTGGAATTCACTTCCAACCAATTTAAGAAGTATATCCTCACTTAACTTATTTAAAATTAACCTCAGCCAATTCCTGAAATCACACTGGTTATGTCCTTGCCCTAAACCAGACTAAACCCAGCCAACAACCACCTCACTAGACTCTTCACTTCCAGGTGGACTAGTATCTCCTCCGCCACCTTTCCCTCTCCAACCTACCTCCTCCGCGTATGAATGGTGAATCAGTCACACGTGGTGTTTGATGTACTCATTTATACCTATGTTAAAGTATACATTTTTTCTCTGTATGTTCAATTTTTTTCTCTGTATGTTTAAATTCTCTTAGTGTATTATGTTGGAGCTTTTCTCCCCGGGCCTCTACTGTAAAAGGATATGTATCCAGCTAGACCAGCCCGGTCAACAAATGTAAAATAAAATAAATAATAAAAATAAATAAATAATAATTTGTTACTAGAGCGGAAGTCCCTTTTTGGACAGTAGGTCAGTAATAAGTTATGTAGTGCAGGGCATTTTTTTGGATGATGAATGAGTTTGTGTGCTGTAATTAATTGTGAATATGTTACTGTAAATAGTTGTGTAGCCCAAACCAGTTTAATTGCTTTTAAATTATGACAATGGTGAGTTCTATAAGGGAGACTGGTGACAAATATAGCTATTTTATTGTAGCGGGAAGCAAGTTTATTTCTTTCTTTGAATATCACTTATGTTTGTTAGGATAGGAGCAGTGTATAAGAGAGCTGGCAATAAGAAGGTGGTGGTTAAAACGTTTCTTGCAGTATCTGTAAGTTGATCATATAACAGGAGCCTAGTTTCTGGTGAGTAGATTTAATGGTGTGCAGTATATGCTGGTCAGATTTGAGATTGTCCTCTATTATAATGCTAGAAGTTTATTATGAGGTGCAGTTTCAATGATAGTTTTATTTGTTGACTTTATGGTAAAAATTACTTTTTATTTTGGCAACTTTTTGAGGAAAAAGCATTAACTTAGTTTTCTTGGGGTTGAGTAGGAGGTTTGATTCTCTGAGCCAGGTTTCTGCAGAGGTGAATGATTTTTGGGTAATATCTTGGAGTTTATTTATTGTTGAGGCCGCACTTATTAATGTTGAGTTGTCTGCATACAGAACTAAACTAGGATGTTGGGTGGAGGTCATTAATAAATATATTAATGGGGAAACTTCGTTTAGAATTAAAAGTATTATTAAAAATAATTGGGCCATGTTTAAAGGGAACCAGGAACTTCTGACTGTTATAGGTAGGGAACCTATTTTTACATACAGGATTAATAGAAACCTAACAAGTTTATTTAAAAACCACGTTTCAGTCAAAAAAGGAAACACAAAAGGGACAACAAAATGTGGGGCTTGTGATTACTGTAAATATATAGTAGGTACCCCTATGGTCCACTTGGGACCCCACAACATTGAAGTCAAATTTGGGGCAGTTACATGTTTAACAACTGATTTGGTGTACCTTGCTATATGTCAAGTTTGTGGTTATTTCTATGTAAGGAAGACCGAAAGGAAGTTGAACAGGAGAATTTATGAACATTTATACAGTATCACAAAGAAAGATGAAAATAATGCATTATTTAAACATATTAAAATTAATCCTGACCACTCCTTTCTTTTTGGTATCTTAGAGGTAGTCAGCAAAGATATCGGGGGGGACTGGACTAACAAACTGCTTAGAACTGAAACGAGATGGCAGTTTAGATTGAATGCCACTGTAGCCCCAGGAATTAAAGATCACATTAGTATAAGACCTGAATTAAAGTATAGGGCATCTAGACTTTATTTTTTTTCTGTTTTTGGATTTTAACAACTTTTTATTTAATTTTTTAAACATTTTGTTTGTATGCAGTACAACTTATTGTGATAAATGGTTTGTTTATGAACAGGATTTGCTAGTTTTAGACATTTTGGAGTGCTAGTTTGTTAGTTATAGGTTTTATGTAAAACAGGTATTCTCACTTTAAGAACTTGTTTACTGCAATTAATGGGGATTAGTGTAAGTATATAAGTGTTGAATTACATTTCTCATTGTTCTGATGAAGTCTTATGATGAAAGCGCTTGACCACTCTTTATCTTGAGTGTTTTTTACAGTGCCTTTGTGCCTTTGTGACAACTTGTACTGTGTGCTTCTACACATTAAACGTTGGATTCTTTAACTTGGTCGTAGGATTATTGGCTACAAGAGTGGTACATTTTATTATATTAAATAGGAGAGGACCTAGGATGGAGCCCTCAGGGACACCTGTAGTAAGTGGTTGAAAGGATGAGTAGGTTTGTTGCCTTTTAACATCTTGTAGCCTTCCAGATAGATAACTAAGAAACCACAACAAGGAGAATTGTGAAAGTCTATTAAGGAGAGTTGAATGAGCAGCTGCTGGTGCGAGACAGTATCAAATGCATTTGACAAGTGTAAGAACATGGTGGAGACAAGCAGACCTTTGTTTCTATGTTGGTTTATTATACGGGTAAAATGTAGTAGAGCAGTAGTGGCACTGTGCTGAGGTCTAAAACCATGCTGTTATTCTATGTGCAGGTTATTTGAGGTTAGGTGTTACATTAGCTGCATATGGATGTATTTCTGTAATATTTTGGAGAGAGAGGATAGAATCACTATTGATCTGTAGTTATTAAACTCTGTAGATCTGATGACTTTGTGCAATGAAATGATGTAGGAGTTTTTCCACAGTGATATGGTATATTTTTCTGCTATGAACCAATTGATTAGTATGGACAAGGGGAAGGCTATGACTTCTGCAGCCATTTTTAGGTAGTCTGGTGGTGGTTGGTCTATAGCTATGGATGTAGTTTTTAGTTTAAGGATCAACTTTCTTATGAGCGAGGTAGATATTGGACTAAAATTGAAGAGCTGTGGGTAGTTTTGATTGGACAGGGTACAGACAGGGGGCAGATGTACTAGTGTCTAAGAGAGATAATATTGCTTGTATAAAGTAGAAATTAAAACTGTGTGGGGACAGAGTCTGTCATAGTGTCTGTTTTTAGAGAGGGAGTGGTAGTCTTGCCAGAGTCAAATAGCTTATTTAGAGATGACCAAAAATGTTTTGGGCTGTTTTTATTTTTGTCTTGTAGGTTGGTATAGTATCTTTGCTTATCCTGGTTCACACAGAGCTTTGTAAAGTTTCTAAGATGTCTAAATTGCTGGAAGGCTTTTTGAGTTTTATTTTTATACCAATTTTTCCAGGCTTTATCATTTTTGTCATGATTTTTTTTCTTTCTTTTGTCAGCCATGGTGTTGGGTTGAACTTTACTCTTTTATTATGTACTCGTGCTAGATTATTTAAGGTCTGTAAGAATATGTTTAAAGTGTTCTATAGCAGTATGTAGTGGCATTGTTCTTTTTTGTACTTTCAAATATTTTTATTTTTCTTTTTAATTAAGATAGCATCTTTAAATAAGAAATAAAGAATACATAATACAATATATCATTGATCATGTATACAAAAAAGGCAAATGAAAAAGTGGCATTGTTCTAAGTACATTCCAGTTATATTGTTTGTGTTTCATTGAAAATATGTTTGCTGAAACTGGCTGTGTTTCATATTTGATTATAGATAATATGTTTATCTAGGTTATGGTGAATTCTAATAATATATGTTGGTATGTGGTCACTTATGCTATCTGAAAGAAAACCTACTTTTGTCAGTCTGTCTGGCTTATTTATAAGAAAACAGTCTAACGTTGAGTGTCTCCCTGAAGTTTTTTTTTATTCTAGTAGGTTTGGTTATTAATTGTCTGAAGTTGAACAAGTTTATGGATTCTGTGAGGGTAGTGGAGTTTATGAGTTGCCAGTCTATATTTAAGTCTTATCCAAGTATTATAGTTTTATAGTTAATTTGTTGAGATATCCAATACAGGATGCTTTCAGCAGTATCAATGTTATTCCCTGGTGGTATATAAATTGCTGTTAAACGTATAGTTTTCCTGTTGTTGTTTATTATGAGTGCTATTAGAAGTTCAGAATTGTTAAATGTGCGTATTTCCTGTGGAAGTAAGGTGATGGTTAGGGAATTTTTATAGATGCTTGCTACACCACCTGCACACTTGTTTTGTCTGTCATGCCTGAGTATATTGTATCAGGGGGATGATCTCATTATCCTTTAATTTCTTTTTTGACCAGGTTTCAGTAGCTATGACAACATCAGGAGTGTATATGGCAGGGTAGGCATGTGTGTCATGGATTTTATTGCACGCACTTCTTAGGTTCATATTTAGTAAGGTGAGATTAGGTTCTGTTTTTTGCTTAGATGTATTAGGTGATTGGTTTATTTTGTGGTTGTAACTGATGGTTTTAGTAACAATGGGATTTGGGTCGGAGTGAATATATCCACTAATTTTTTGAACTGATATTGTGACCAGTTATATTTTGGTCTTGGTTTGGTACTTGATCATACATTTTGATACTTAGTTTTGAGATATTTATAGATAAATAAATCAGATATGGTTTGTTTGTAGAGATAGGGTGTTATGGAGAAAGGCAGGCTGGGTAGATGTTGATATTAAGTATTTGAAGAAGGTGGATTTGATATTTGGTGAGAAAGGTTAGTAGAGTGAGGAGGAATAGTAAAATAATCTGAGTTAGGAGCATCTTATTTTACTTGGGTTTTATCTTTGTTGTAAATTAGGATTAGAAAACATTAGGAGGGTACTGGGTTGGTAGTAGGGATGTAATGTGATGGTTATAGGGGCAAGGTTTAAGACAGTTTGATAGAGAGTCTTGGATGGTAAACAAGAGTGGGAGTTACTATTGGGAGCAATTCTTTTGATTGTTTTCTTTTGGAGGGAACTGATGATATTGATTTGAGGAATATGTGGGTGGTGCTATGGAAGTATAAATGTAGACTAAGAGGAGGTGGGTGAGAATTGGGGGTAGGGTAGGGGAGTGGAGTTAGTCTGAGCATTAGTGAGTGTGAACAACGTGGGTTGAAAACTTGGCAAAGCGAAAGAGAAAAAATATTACTCAAAACATCAAGAATGGTAATTCCAATAAAGTTAAATGCTGTCATCAATGTAGGTTTGATCAATAGGCAACTAAGAGGGCTAATTAGGTCAAGCAAGCCAACTTTGAGGTTGATATATCCTTCCAGGTGAAAGATAACTATAAGGCCTTCTACAGCTATGCCAGAAACCTCAAGAGCAGCACATAGCAATGTGCTTAAGTGGTGGTTGAAGGTACCACATTCATCCAGCCTGGCAATATAGTGAACCTGTTAGAGGAAAAATTCAGTTCCAAATTTACCCCCGCTCAGCCCAACCATCACCCCAATACTGCCCTTAAACATAACACCTCTGACTATATCTAGGGAACATGTGCTGGTTGCACTCTGGAAAGGCAAAACCATGTCCTCAGTGGGCCTCAATAACATCCCAGGATGCATCCTAAATAGTCTAAAATACATCTCATCAGGGCACCCTAAGTCATTATTTAACTAGTGTCTTAAAACAGGCTTTGTGCCAAGTGGATGCAGGACTGTGATGGTCATTCCCCCCTTCATAAGGGAAGACCTTCAACAGATTCCATAAACTACAGACCATTAGTCTGACTAGTCTTATTTGCAATGGCATGCAAATAATTAGCATGGAAATAATCAAGGACATAGGATACCTCTTGACACTGGATCCCCCACTTTGTCATTGTCTAAGGAAGGTCATGCTTACTGAATCTGGTAGACTTCTTTGAAAAGGTCACTAAGACAATGGATGAGGGGAAAACTGTGCATACTGCCTACTTAGATCTGGTTAAGGCATTTGATACAGTACCCTACTCGGGCATTGTCAACAAACTTACAGAACAAGGTAAGAACCCCTTTATAATATGCTGGATAGTTAGCTTGTCACTGGTAGGACCCACAAGCTTAGACTAGGTGAGGATACCTCCACAAAGAGACTGTTCACTACTGGAGTTTGCCAGGACTCTGTGCTGTACCCATTACTCTTTGGGATCTACTTTTTGGATGTCAAAACCAATGCCAAAGGCCTCTGGCTAACCAAGTTTGCATATGATTGCTAAATGGGAGCAGTCATTGAACCCTCCATGAATAAAACACCCATTCGGGATGGTCTAGTACAGACAAACACTTGATGCCAAAGCCATGGCTTAAAACTCAGTACCAAGAAATGCATTGTAGTATCCTTTGGAAAGTCTGCCACCCCAGGCATCTACATCAATAAAACACCCTTAAAAGTTGATTCAGCAGTCAGGCCTCTGAGAACTCATGTAGGTAGCAACCTAACCTTTGACCAAAATGTGTCCAAGGTACTAAAAAATACTGTGTTGCTCAGCTTATAAGCAAGGGCATGGCATCTAGGTCCAGAGGGGTCATCATACCACTGTACTCCCTCTCATCAGGCTTATTATAGAGTATAAGGTAACAGATAAAAATAGCTTGAGGGTAAGATTGGGTGCAGAAGAGAAAAACTGAAAAAACACAAAATACTCCCAATGTACACAGGACTTAGCTTTAATAAAAAATAAAAGAAAAAGTAAGCGCTTTCGCAGACATACACTGTCGCTTCATCAGACTAAAACTTTAAAATGCATCAAATGTTTAAATAGGAATGAATAGAACCAATTTGTTCCAATTAATTAATCAATCAAGTAATAAAATTAGTAGATGCAATTCAAGTAAAACACACATACTTAATTTTAGAATATATACAACTTACAAAAATATATATATGCAACTTGCAAAAATATATATAAAAAACACATATATATGTAGATAGATGCTTCTATCTAAAACTAATGTTTAAGCCTTTTTAGTTTCAAGAAGGGTTTCACAGAAAAAGCACCATTTAGTCCTGGAAATTTTTCAGCATCCAACAATAAAATCCATTTCTGTTCCAATGCTTCAACTTTTGTTTCTATGTCGCCCCCTCGTGGGCTAACATTCAATGATTGAATAACAAAAAATTCAAAAATATGTGTTTTGTCAATGGCCATAACATGGTTTGCTAAGGCATTACTCAACTTTTGATTACGAATGGCTCTATTATGTTCTAATATTCTGTCTTTTAATAATCAATTTGTTTTACCTACATAAAAAACATGGCATTGCTGACAAAAGGCAAAGTAAAGTATATTTGACGTACGACAGTCTGCATAGTGTTTAGCATTTATGGTGAATTTTCTAGTGGGATGTATATATACATAGCTGGAATAAATATACTGGCAGGCAGAACAGTTTCTGCAAGGGAAAGTTCCTATTCGAGTAGATTCATATATTCTCCTAGTATGGTTACTGTCTTTATTACACAGATGCTGTTTAAGGGACATATTATTTCTAAAAGAGAATGAAGGCACTTTATCAATTTTGTTTCTCAGCTCAGTATTGATATGTAAAATATGCCAATTTCTTTTTATGACATCACAATATTCATTGATGTCACTGGAGAACTGAAAAATAACCCTAGTGTAGTTATTCAAATGTGCATCTGTCCCTTGAATTTCACATTCATTTACAGCCATATCTTTATAATATGGTTTACATCTATTGTTCCTAAGTCACCATGCTTCAGTTATAGTGGTGTTTATTTCTTTTTCAGAGTAACTCCTCTGCAAAAACTCCTGTTTAAGCTTAGCCAGGGCATTGTGTGCCTCTGAGTCATAGTTGTGCAGTCTAAGTGCCCTATAGACTTGTCCTTTAAGCACATTACGTGCTATATGCCTAGGATGCATACTATTTCTATGTAGTAATGCATTCTTTCTTGTTGGTTTTTTGTAAATACTACTATGGACCTGATTCAAATCAGATTTAGTAAGGAGTACATCTAAAAAATCTATTTCAGTTGTGTAACATTTATAACTAAATTTTAGAAAATTAGTTCTCCTGTTCATGTAAGTAATCAATTCCTCAAGTTCCATATTATTTCCTTTCCAAAGCATAAAGACATCGTCCAAAAAATGGACATACCATGCAATATGGTCACTTAGACAATTGCTTGGGGCTAAGATGGTTGTCTGTTCCCATTGGGTCAAAGTTAAGTTGGCGTAGCTATTGGCACAAGCTGTGCCCATGGCTACGCCAGCCTTTTGTAGAAAACAGTCTTCTTCAAAAAGAAATAGATTATTTTCAAGAATTACTTCCAATAAACTGCATATAAGTTTTACATCATCATTTGTAAGACATCTTTGCCCATTAAGAAAATCTCTAACCATCTCAATGCCCCAGTCACTAGGAATGGACATAAAAAGTGACTCTATATCCAAGGTCACAAACATATAGTCACTATCCATTGTCTGAATCCTGTTATAAAGTCATTCTAAAAAACTTTTAGCATCTCTTAAAATAGTATGACATTCTTCTAGAAAAGGATGTAACCTGTTTTCAACATAAATCGATAGAGCTTCAGTACACCAACCACCACCAGAGACAATGGGTCTCATAGGTGGGGGAAACCTGTTCTTGTGTATTTTAGGTAGTCCATATATTTTAGGAATGACAGGATATGTTGTATTGAAATATTTAAATAAGCTCTCATCTATTAAACCTGTCATTAAAAGGTCAAATACAAGAAAATAAACTTTCTCCATAATCCCATTAACAATATGTTTAGATATGCAACTGCAAGTGCTAGTGTCTTGCAACAATAGCTTCATTTGATTGATATAAACTTCTCTATCCAAGATAACAATACCATTGCCTTTGTCTGCAGGTTTAATATCAATGGAATGTAGTTCTTTTAATGCATTTAAAGCATTATAATCACTTTGAGACATATTACAAAAACCAAGTCTAGTGCCCTTATCAAACAAAGACCTAAATTAATTTTCACATACATCAATAAATGTTTGTACTGTTGGATCAATAATGGGTATAAATGTGCTAGGTCTTTTAAATGAAGAAACATTGTCAATATTGTTGTCATTATTAAAAATACATTTTAAGGACAGATTTCTTCCCAACAAACGCAAGTCTTTTAGTAATTCAGCATGTTCTGCCCTCCTGGCTGGAATAAAGGACAAGCCTTTATTTAAGAGCTGAATTTGTTCATTAGTTAAAACAAAAGAAGATAGGTTAAAATCCAAACCTTCATACAAAAACGGCATCTCTTCATGGTGGGTGTGTTCCTTTCCATGCTAATCATTCTCTCGGGTCTGCCCTTTCTCGTAACACTCCTCGACCTGTTCTTGAAGGGCAGTGGATTCATGAGCATAAAACCTGCTCTTCCTGTTCTCTCTAAAAAAGGTTCTTTAGAGGAGAGAACTGATGTGTTATTGTTCTGAGCAGGTATCATCGTTGAATCGGTGCAAGAAGTACTAGGAGCTAGTTCTAAGGATATAGAATGTTCTGCACTATTCAGTGCCGGTAATTCGGTGGACTGCACAGGGTTAGCGGTTAATGGCAGGCACGTTGTATTAGTCATATCCCTTTGTGAAGGTGTATTTTGTTCAGCATTGTTCAGTGCCAGTAATTCATTGGCTGTATGGTGAACAGCCATTGACGAGTACGTAGTCTTCACTACATCTCTTGGTGTAGACCCACTATTTGAAGGATGACATATATGATGAGCTGTTTCTCTAACATTACTTCCTGGTTGTTCTCTCGGCCAGGAAAAAACGTGTTGCTTGCGGAAATCTTGTAGATCTCTCTGCAGTTTTTTTATTTTAATAGTTTGGAGCCTCTTGTCATAGGAAAGGATACTCTCTTGCAAGTGCTCTAACTTATCACCTGTTAAATCAGGTGAAAAACGGTTAGAGATATCCTTTTCAATATGTATGATTTCATTCTTTAAATCACGTTCTATAGGGCTAAAGAAATCAATTAACAGCTTCATATAACCAGCACTGAACTGTAAGTTAAGTTCCTGCCATCTACATAACAGTTCAGGATATCGATCCCCATAGCGTGGCATATTTAAGATGCGCAGTCCTCTTGGAATAACTTTATGTTGTAAGGAGGCTTGGAGATGTAGGTGCTGCCACTGCAGCCTTTTATATTTATACATTTTATTCTCCAAGTCTCTGATGCATTTCATAAATTCAGGTAGATTCTTGTTAAACTCTCGATTGGTTTGAATCCCAGAAATACACTGTAGATCCAACAAAGGATTTTCACATAAATCAAGTACCCGAAGTAAACATTCATTACCAGTTTCTTCAGAAGGCAGGTTCACAGCAAAGTCCATTGTTTCAGTCATGTGTCCCTCTTGTTAAATAAAACTACAAAAAGGTAACAGATAAAAATAACTCAAGGGTAAGATTGGGAGCAGAAGAGAAAAATTGAAAAAACACAAAATACTCCCAATGTACACAGGACTTAGCTTTAATAAAAAATAAAAGAAAAAGTAAGCGCTTTCGCAGACATACACTGTCGCTTCATCAGACTAAAACTTTAAAATGTATCAAATGTTTAAATAGGAATGAATAGAACCAATTTGTTCCAATTAATTAATCAATCAAGTAATAAAATTAGTATATGCAATTCAAGTAAAACACACATACTTAATTTTAGAATATATACAACTTACAAAAATATATATGCAACTTGCAAAAATATATGTAAAAAACACATATATATGTAGATAGATGCTTTTATCTAAAACTAATGTTTAAGCCTTTTTAGTTTCAAAAAGGGTTTCACAGAAAAAGCAGCATTTAGTCCTGGAAAATTTTCAGCATCCAACAATAAAATCCATTTCTGTTCCAATGCTTCAACTTTTGTTTCTATGTCGCCCCCTCGTGGGCTAACATTCAATTATTGAATAACAAAAAATTTAAAAATATCTGTTTTGTCAGTGGCCATAACATGGTTTGCTAAGGCATTACTCAACTTTTGATTGCGAATATCTCTATTTTATTGTAATATTCTGTCTTTTAATAATTGATTCGTTTTACCTACATAAAAAACATGGCATTGCTGACAAAAGGCAAAGTAAACTATATTTGACGTATGACAGTCTGCATAGTGTTTAGCATTAATGGTGAATTTTCTAGTGGGATGTATATATACATAGCTGGAGAGAGATCTATAAGATTTCCACAAGCAACATGCTTTTTCCTGGCCGAGAGAACAACCAGGAAGTAATGTTAGAGAAACAGCTCATCATATACGTCATCCTTCAAATAGTGAGTCTACACCAAGAGATGTAGTGAAGACTACGTACTCGTCAATGGCTGTTAACCATACAGCCAATGAATTACTGGCACTGAACAGTGCTGAACAACATACACCTTCACAAAGGGATATGACTGATACAACGTGCCTAACATTAACCGCTAACCCTGTCCAGTCCACCGAATTACCGGCACTGAATAGTGCAGAACATTCTATATCCTTAGAACTAGCTCCTAGTACTTCTTGCACCGATTCAACGATGATACCTGCTCAGAACAATAACACATCAGTTCTCTCCTCTAAAGAACCTTTTTTAGAGAGAACAGGAAGAGCAGGTTTTATGCTCATGAATCCACTGCCCTTCAAGAACAGGTCGAGGAGTGTTACGAGAAAGGGCAGACCTAAGAGAATGAACAGCATGGAAAGGAACACACCCACAACGAAGAGACGCCGTTTTTGAATGAAGGTTTGGATTTTAACCTATCTTCTTTTGTTTTAACTAATGAACAAATTCAGCTCTTAAATAAAGGCTTGTCCTTTATTCCAGCCAGGAGGGCGGAACATGCTGAATTACTAAAAGACTTGCGTTTGTTGGGAAGAAATCTGTCCTTAAAATGTATTTTTAATAATGACAACCATATTGACAATGTTTCTTCATTTAAAAGACCTAGCACATTTATACTCATTATTGATCCAACAGTACAAACATTTATTGATGTATGTGAAAATTAATTTAGGTCTTTGTTCGATAAGGGCACTAGACTTGGCTTTTGTAATATGTCTCAAAGTGATTATAATGCTTTAAATGCACTAAATAGAACTACATTCCATTGATATTAAACCTGTGGACAAAGGCAATGGTATTATTATCTTGGATAGAGAGGTTTATATCAATCAAATGAAGCTATTGTTGCAAGACACTAGCACTTACAGTTGCATATCTAAGCATATTGTTAATGGGATTATGGAGAAAGTTTCTTTTCTTGTATTTGACCTTTTAATGACAGGTTTAATAGATGAGAGCTTATTTAAATATTTCAATACACCATATCCTGTCATTCCTAAAATATATGGACTACCTAAAATACACAAGAACAGGGTTCCCCCACCTATGAGACCCATTGTCTCTGGTGGTGGTTGGTGTACTGAAGCTCTATCGACTTATGTTGAATACAGGTTACATACTTTTCTAGAAGAATGTCATACTATTTTAAGAGATACTAAAAGTTTTTTAGAACAACTTTATAACAGGATTCAGACAATGGATAGTGACTATATGTTTGTGACCTTGGATATAGAGTCACTTTTTATGTCCATTCCTAATGACTGGGGCATTGAGATGTTTAGAGATTTTCTTAATGGGCAAAGATGCCTTACAAATGATGATGTAAAACTTATATAGTTTATTGGAAGTCTTTCTTGAAAATAATGTATTTCTTTTTGAAGGAAACTATTTTCTACAAAGGGTTGGCATAGCCATGGCACAGCTTGTGCCAATAGCTATGCCAACTTAACTTTGACCCAATGGGAACAGACAACATCTTAGCCCCAAGCAATTGTCTAAGTGACCATATTGCATGGTATGTCCCTTTTGTGGACGATGTCTTTATGCTTTGGAAAGGAAATAATATGGAACTTGAGGAATTGATTACTTACATGAACAGGAGTACTAATTTTCTAAAATTTAGTTATAAATGTTCCACAACTGAAATAGATTTTTTTAGATGTACTCCTTACTAAATCTGATTTGAATCAGGTCCATAGTAGTATTTACAAAAAACCAACAAGAAAGAATGCATTACTACACAGAAATAGTATGCATCCTAGGCATATAGCACGTAATGTGCTTAAAGGACAAGTCTATAGGGCACTTAGACTGCACAACTATGACTCAGAGGCACGCAATGCCCTGGCTAAGCTTAAACAGGAGTTTTTGCAGAGGGGTTACTCTGAAAAAGAAATAAACTCCACTATAACTGAAGCATGGAGACTTAGGAACAATAGATGTAAACCATATTATAAAGATACAGCTGTAAATGAATGTGAAATTCAAGGGGTAGATGCACATTTGAATAATTACCCTAGGGTTATTTTTCAGTTCTCCAGTGACATCAACGAATATTGTGATGTCATCAAAAGAAATTGGCATATTTTACATATCAATACTGAGCTGAGAAACAAAATTGATAAAGTGCCTTCATTCTCTTTTAGAAATAATACGTCCCTTAAACAGCATCTGTGTAATAAAGACAGTAACCATACTAGGAGAATATATGAATCTACTCGAATAGGAACTTTCCCTTGCAGAAACTGTTCTGCCTGCCAATATATTTATTCCAGCTATGTATATATATGTCCCACTAGAAAATTCACCATAAATGCTAAACACCATGCAGACTGCCGTACGTCAAATATACTTTACTCTGCCTTTTGTCAGCAATGCCATGTTTTTTATGTAGGTAAAACGAATTGATTATTAAAAGACAGAATATTAGAAAATAATAGAGCCATTCGTAATCAAAAGTTGAGTAATGCCTTAGCAAACCATGTTATGGCCACTGACAAAACACATATTTTTGAATTTTTTGTTATTCAATCATTGAATGTTAGCCCACGAGGGGGCGACATAGAAACAAAAGTTGAAGCATTGGAACAGAAATGGATTTTATTGTTGGATGCTGAAAATTTCCAGGACTAAATGCTGCTTTTTCTGTGAAACCCTTTTTGAAACTAAAAAGGCTTAAACATTAGTTTTAGATAGAAGCATCTATCTATATATATATATATATGTGTTTTTTATATATATTTTGCAAGTTGCATATATATTTTTGTAAGTTGTATATATTCTAAAATTAAGTATGTGTGTTTTACTTGAATTGCATCTACTAATTTTATTACTTGATTGATTAATTAATTGGAACAAATTGGTTCTATTCATTCCTATTTAAACATCTGATGCATTTTAAAGTTTTAGTCTGATGAAGCGACAGTGTATGTCTGCGAAAGCGCTTACTTTTTCTTTTATTTTTTATTAAAGCTAAGTCCTGTGTACATTGGGAGTATTTTGTGTTTTATTATAGAGTATAATGCCCGCTTTGGTATCTACCTGGTCAAACACATGCAGCGACTAGAACATCCACAAAGGTTCCTTACAAAAAGAATACAGGACTAAACACAATGTCCTATGCTGATTGCCTCAAAGCCATGCCCACCTCAAAGCCCAGTCTATTTACTATGTATCTTACAGGCAACTGAGAGTTCATCTTTACCTGGCATACAGGGACTCCCTGGACCCTGTTTAGATGAATTTTTAGCACAGCGCAAAACAAAGAGCAGCCAAACTATTAGATTAAAAGACCTGAATTTTGCTTTCAATTTAAATAGGACATATTGGAGACACAGATATGTTTCTCATAGAATTCCCATTCTCTGGAACAGCCTCCCCATCCATATGAAGTAAAGTTTCTTCCTATCCCTATTTAACAACAACTTGAACCAAAGGTTGGGTAATCAGAAATTCACCCCTGGGCTGGCTCCTATGTCTCTGATGGACAGAAGAAGTCAGTAAATCACCCCCTGTCAATCAAATATTAATCAAATTTGTGGGTCACATTTGGGTTGCACGGCTAGACTTTTAAGGGTGCTAGGGGTCGTTATCCTAGTATACACCTATGTTCTTGGAAGAAATTAAGGGCCAAGCCGTTTTTCCTTCTTTCTTAAATTATAATGTTTAAGAACAATATAAGAAGTACACAACAATAACGTAGTAAGGAATCAACCAAGCTGACAAGGTTACCGGAAAATATACATTTTATTTATTGAGTACTTTCTTCTCTAAAATAGCAAGACTTCATCAGAATACACACATAAATTAAACGCAGCTTTTTAAAATATATTTCTTCCCATCACATACTTTAACTAACCAATCAAAATATGCTCCCATTTATTACATTAGAAACCTTGAAGGAACATTCACTCACACTGAAAGCGTGTTAAAATTAATTTTACATGTATAAATACTAAATGTTAAAATCATTAATAACATTAGTATTCTTAAAAATGTATTTACAAAAACCCCATACATTTTAGTTTAAGAACACAATTTATGGTGGATAGTGTTCCATTCAACCTTGGCATCTGTGTTGCATTAGTTCTCAGTTGCCAACACAGTTCATGATATCCTAGCCATAAATCATCAGCACCCCACCTTCGGGTTTACGCACATTTTTCTATTGCAAAAAGACAAAAACTTGTGATCTGAGTGTTCACTCATGTGTTTAGATAAAGCATTATTAACACTGAATTTTGTAATTGCATCTATATGTTTATAGATTCTGTCCTCAAAAAGCCTCAAAGTTTTTCCAGTGTAAAAACATAAACATATCTGACAAATGACAGCATATACAATCCCTTTTGTTCTACAGTTACTTTTAGCTTTAGGTTGAATAATGATATATTCACCTTCCAATATATATTTATAGTAAAGACAGTTACCACATTTAAATGTACCGCGTCTGGTATCCAAGCCTTCCATTTTTACACCCATTGTTTCCACCATATTTTTAATACATACCACCTTCTTTGTCACAGACTTAGAAACTTGTCTCAATTCTTTGGACAATCCAAGATGGTTTATTATGGACCAATATTTAAAAATACACTTCCTAATTTCACCATAATCTATATTAAGTGTTGTTATGAAAGCAGACGACATACTTTAGGAGTTATAAATTACGTTCACTTGTTCATATTAAAAGTTCCTCCCATATAATTTCCCAGCAATGGCATATAAAACCCAGTTTCTCTTTTTGTAACAACCTTCGTAATAATAGTATCAATTAAAAATTCTGGATATCCTCTCTTCAACAACAACCTTTTTAAATGATAACATTCATCCAAAAAGTCATCAGCCTCTGAAACTATCCTGCTCGCACTAGCTGTCCTTTTATTACTGCTCTTTTCTGTGTAAGTGGATAGCAGTTGCTAAAATGAAAAAAAAGAATTGGAATGAGAGGGTTTTTGAAAAATCCATGCTTTGAACTTCTGCTGGTTTTTATCATTCCTCAGATCAGTATCCAAGTAAAGTAGCCCCTCATTGGATACAATATGGGTACACTTAAGAAAATATGTGGTACTATTAATGTAATTAATAAATTTGGCAATCCTATCACTCTTACCTATCCAGAAGATGCAAATGTCATCTAGATATCTAATGTATAGGGACCAATACTTGGTGTATATATTCTGAATGAATAGTAAATTTATTTTCCTATGTGGCCATTATCATATTCGCAAATAAGGGGGCACAAACCACCTCCATGGCCACACCCACTCTTTGTCTATAATAAGAACCTTCAAATTGTTGTTCAACACAATTTCTAAAAGGGTTAAAATGGTGTTAATCTCTCTACCTGTCAATTCATTATTTTCAGTCAAGAATTCCAACCACAGAAAAGAGATCTTTTACATCAACTGTTAGAAATATAATGTCTTCAGAAAATAAGTGTGTCTTAATTCTTGTCAGGAAATCCCAGGAGCCACAGGTTAAATACTCTACTCTGTCCAATGCACATTTTAATTTTAAATCAATAAATTTTGCCAATGGATACATCTTCGACATTCTAGTATTCACTATTGTCTGTAAGTGGTGGCTCCATTAAATTCTTATGGATCTTCAGGCTTCCAAAAATAGCTGGTGTCAGTCATGCCTCTGCCTTATATTATATTCATTAAATTTTAGTTGTTGTTGTTGGATCAACATATCATATAGTATATTATCAATTCTTTTATATGCAATATTCATTTCATTTTGAGAGACTTTCTCATAAGTGTCCTCACATAGTAAACTTAACATTTATTTATATATTCAGTTGTATTTATGACTACCATCCCTCACCCCTATCCAGCTTCATTATCCTAATGCTTTTGTTTGCACAAATCATAGATAATAACTATTTCCTCCGTACTTAAATTAGCCTCATCATGTAAAGGTTTATTCAACAAAATATTTCTTATATCACATTCATATACATGTTCAAATACCTATAATATTGCATTAAGCAGGAGGTTGAATGTAATTGGTTTTCAGAAGTGGTTCCTGGCATTCCCCATATTCCTAACATTTACTCCCTCACCTACAAACAACACAATTTTAAATCAATCAGATCATCTGCCACCTATCTGAGGGAACAAAAGTCAAATCTTTTGAGAACAAGTCAGCAAATACATCATTCAAAGGTGCATGACTAAAATTGCAAATCATAAAGTCTCCTTCTTAATTTTGTACAATTATCTCTGATAATTCTGATTGTGTCACTGATTTTAGTTCCCATTTCTGCTCTGCCCAGTCAATACCCATGCATTCCAGGTTCTCCTCCCCTGCTCTGGATGTACCCTTTGTTTGGACCAGATTCTCTCCAAGCTCCTCAACTGGGATGACAGTTCTAAAGGGTCAGCAGGGTTCTGTTTGTAACTGGGCTCCTCTAATTCAACCATATAAGGGTTACTGGCTTGCATCAAACCTGTATGACCCATGTCCCCTCCTCATATGTGTGACCGTGGGTGTCATGGTAAGCTTTACCATTAGCATGATCGCTATTGTCCCTCATTAATTTTTGAGCCTTTTTCTTCTACAGATCCATCATCATGGAATCAGCTTTATTAAAAATCGTCTAGTATTTATTCTGGATCCGGTCATATAGAAAAATCACTTGTGATAGACCCATCAAATTGATTCATTTCCTTCATCAATGTCTCCATAGTTTTAACATTATCTTTAATCAGAATGTCCATAAGTTCACAGCCATGCCTATCAAACATGGCCAAAAATCTCTTTATGTAAAGCGGAATACCTTATAAGGTTCATAGGCTAATGACCCTGGGGCCTTTACAAGCCTAGCCATAGGATTTCCCTGGCATAGTGCCACCCAACCTTAGTTCCCAGTGCCTCTGTCGAGTAGAGCCACTGGAGTTATCCCTGGGGTGAAGTTTCTGTTTCCCATCCACTAATCAAGATTTCTCTTGAAGAGGGTCAGTGAAGTGCTCTGTTTGACAGGTATGGGAAGTCTATTCCATAGCATGGGCAGTCCCTGGGTATGAACCTGTCCCTCCAACATGTTCTGTTAATTTTGGTAATGAGATTGAAGTCTCTGGAGCATGTGGTGCTGGGGGATTAGGATTTCTTTAGATGCAGCATTTCTAACAGAGCTGGGTCAGACATGGCTTTGTAAGTCAAGTAGAGATCGCCTCTAAGTAGGTGGTATGAGACAGAGAATAGTTGGAGTTTTTGAGTCTGTCCATAAAGGACAAGTGTTTAAGGCATAGGATCCTCTTTGTGAGGTACTTTTGTGGCCTCTTCAATTGTTGCAGGTATATGCCAAATGGAGCATTGTACTCGATGACTGGCCTAATGAGGGAGGAGTAGAGGGAGACAATGACCTGCGTCTTCCTGGATGCAAAACCCTTAGTAATGAGATGTGCCACATAGAAGGACTTTCTGACCATAGTGGCAATGTGGTGATCAAAAGGGAGGTTGCTGTCAACCTGTGTTCCCAGATCTCTTTATTTATTTATTGTATTTATTTATTTCAATTTGTTGACCGGGAGTGTCCGACTGGACGTAGGTCCATTTTCAGCGGAGGCCTGGGGAGAAAAGCTCCACAGTTAAAATAAACACAGACAGTATATACATTGGATTACATAGTGAATAACAATTTACATAGCAATTACTTACAACATATTTCCAGATGAAGAACATAGTACATCAGTAGACAACTAGAATCTTTATCTGTGAAGTGCATACCAGACATTAACAAATGTTACAAGAAGAAGCAGTTTGTGCTGTATAATAAGTACTGGCTTATGAGCATCTGAGCTTGCTATAATCAAGGTAGTTAGTGGAGTGGAAAGAAAGGTAGTGGTTGGATGGGATGGATGATATTAGAGTGGAAGTTGCAAGGGCATAGCCAGCATGTTTTTAGTTGTGCTTTTAGTAAAGTTTTGAAGTGGGTGCATGATGGTATGGAGGTAATTGTGGGTGGGAGTGAGTTCCATAATTTGGCTATGGCACAAGAGAATAGTGCTTCACCAGCAGAGTTATTGGCCTTAGTGATCTGCAAGTGATTTTTGCTGCTGGATCTTAGTGGTCTGGTGGTGTGATAGAGTTGGAGTAGATTCTGGAGGGATGGGACATTTAGTGGACGGTTTACTAGTTTGTGGGCGAGTGAGAGTTGATACCACTGAAGGAGGTGAGGGAGTTCAAGCCAGCCCAGTTCAGCAAGTGAGAGACAGTGGTGACTACGGTAGGATGCCCCTGTGGTGAATTTGGTGATTTTGTTGTAGCAGGTCTCTAGCTTGTTTAGATCACATTGCCTTAGGTTGGTATATATTGGAGAGGCATAAAGTAGGGTGGAGATAAGGTGGGAATTTGCTATTGAAATCTTTGCTGCTTTGGTGAGAAATTGCTTATTTCTGTATAACGCTCCTAGTTTTTTGTGGACTTTTTTTATAGTCATGGATATGTGAATGTCAAATTTTAGTTTATTGTCTATTTCCACTCCTAGCAATTTGGTGTGTTCAGTTGTGTATATAGTGGTGTTGTCTTTTGCCGTGATGTTAAAGTGAGAGTTGTTTTGAGTATGTTTGGTGGGTTGGAAGATGAGTAGTTTAGTTTTGTTTGGGTTGAGTATTAATCGGGCATTGGATAACCATGTTATCCTTGTTATCCATGTTATCTCTTATAACACCTTCTGTGTTCAGTAGACTGCCATCAATGTGGTAATTCATGGGAACTGGGTTTTTCTCAAAGGGGATGATGACACATTTTTTGGCATTGAGCTTAAGGCCATGGTTCTGACACAAGTCATTGGTCTCAGTGAGGCCATTCTGTAGGATGTCAACATTATTTGGGGAGTTAATAATAGCTCCCAACTTGCAATCGTCTGTGAACTTTGTCAGCCAGAGTCCCTTCATATTGACCTGGACTTCAGAGAAGTAGATACCAAACCGGGGAGGACCCATGACTGAACCCTATGGGACTCCACTCCTGACTAGTCAGCAGTCTGACTTGGAGTCAGCTACTTTCACACTGTGGGTTCTATCTGTGAGCCATTTTGCAACCCACCTAGTGATATAGGGGTTGATGCCTAGCTTAATGAGTTTTTCTATGATTCCTGAGTCGGGATTGGTATCAAAAGCCTTGGCCAGATCAAGGTAGGCTGTATGAACCACCTTGCCTTCATCCACAGCTTTGGTGACTGACTCAAAGAAGTTGACCAAGTTGAGTAGGCATGATCTACCCTTCACAAAACCAAACTGTGTGGGATCCAGAGTTTGGAGATTCCCAATATCCTTGTTTATTAGGTCCATGATGATGCGTTCTATAGCTTTACATATCAGGTTCATCAGGCTAATGGGGAGATAGTTCCCAGGGTCTGTAGTTGTTCCTCCTTTGTGGAGAGGGATGACTGTAGCAGTGTGCCATTTGGTAGGGACAAAGCCTGAGGTGAGGCTGTGATTGAAGAGGGCACACAGGTGAGGAGCCAGTTCACTCTGTAGGTCATATAGAACACAACCAAGGATATTGTCAGGCCCCATAGAAGCTGTATTCTTGGCCTTGGACAGTGCTGTTTTAACCTGTGCAGCAGAAATACTGGGTGCCAGGCAATCTACTGGTATTGTGATTGGTCCTTTGGAGGGGGGAGGGGTAAAGTTGGCACTAAATCTGTTGGCCAGTGTACTGGTAATATCTGTTGGCTCAGTATAGGAGGTACCATTGTGCAGTAGCTCAGAGAAAATCTGGCTATTGCCATGGAGATTCTTTACATAACTATAGAAGGCCTTGTGGTTGTCTTTACTATCTGCTACAATTCTGTTTTTATCGCTAGCTTTAGAGGATTTGATGAGGGATCTCAACTTTTTCTTGAGGCTGATATGGGAGTTTTTCCAGTCTTGAGACTTCACCTTATTTCACATCTGTTTCCTCCTTCTGTTGTAGACTTTGTTTATGGCAAGGGACTACCAGATTGGCTTCCTTTTTTGGAGGAGAGTGTCTTGGTTCTATTGGGTATGGCGAGATCCATGCATTTGTGTACGTGTTCATAAAGTGCATTGGTGTATGATTTGGTGGTCATACAGCTATTCTCCATTTGCATGGGTGCTGTGAAGTTAGCCACCTCTGTTTTTGCCCAAAGTTAGCTTTGGAGAAGTTTTTCATGGTGGTTACCTTTGCGGGGGGGGGGGGTGGATTTCCAAAGTGATTAGTTTGTGGTCAGATCTAACCAGGGAGGACCTGACTATTGCTGTAGAGCAAGGGTCGCCCATGTTAGTAATGACCAGGTCAAGGATGTTGCTACCTCTAATGGAGGTAAGATCAAGCTGGTCCAGGGCATTGGAATTAATGAACTCCAGGAAATGTTGGGCAAGTGTATTGGTACATGAGTAGTTTTCCCAGTTAATGGAGAGGTAGTTGATGTTGCCTAGTAAGAGAGTGTTAGGTTGGACCCTAATATTCTCCAGGGTGCTTAGGAATATGGAGTGTGAGTCTTGGGACATGGTTGGGGGACCTATAGCAGGCTACAACCTGAATCGCTGTCTTACCCAATGTTAGCTGCACCTGAAGTATCTCTGATGTGTTATGTTGGGCTACCAGTCTGGAGGTGTGCGCATCCTTTATGAATATGGAAACACCATGGCCCTTGGAGCTTCGGTCCAAGTTCTGGGGCCAAAAGGTGTGGAATCAGTTATAACCAGGTAATGCAGGGGTGCTTTCTGCTGCCTTGAACCAGGTCTCTGTTACAGCACAAATGTCAATGTTTTCCATTTTAAGGGGTGCTTCGAATGAGTGCATTTTGAGATTTAGACTTCTAGCATTGAGCAGCATGACCCTCAGATTGTATTTGTTTGTAGCTGTTATGGTAGTAATTTGGTCTTTGTAACACCGCCTCAAAAAGTCACTATAGGGGTGGTAAGAGCCTTGGCTAGTATCCGGAAGCCCAGGGGTGACAGATGCAGGCCATCTCTGGCAAAGCATCGAGGTCTGTCAATTATTTTATCCCAGGTAAACAGATACTGGATCCCCTCAGAATGGCACCAGAAACTTAGCCAATTCTTGAAATCAATAATTTTCTGCTTCTACTGTGGTATCAGTCTGGGTGATGGTAGGATGCTGCTCAGGGCTAAGGTCATACCCGTATGGGCTACATAATGTGAGAACTCCTACATATCTCTTTTCATGTAGTCCAGGGAGGTATGTCTCAGATCTTTCACTCCCACATGCACAATGACAGAGTCATATTTGTACCTGTTGTTGAGGGACATGAGTGCATTTTTTATGTGATGGATCCTGACACCTGACAGGCAGCTGACTGTTACTTTCTCCTTATTCACCCTAGTGAATGGGACATCAGTGCGCCTCACTATTGAGTCACCTATGACTAGTGTGTTGGGCATGCTGTTTTGCCTTAGGGGCTTTGGTTGAGTGGCACACTGTTTAGGAGAGTTATGTGTCTCATGATTAGTGTTATGTTGTGGTGGTGAAGTGCGTTCTTGCCTTGGAGGTCTCTGCTGCTTGGGTAGATATTTATTGAGAGCCTCTGTGAAGGTGGATGTGTGGTTTGTGTTTTTATGTGAAGGCGGTGCTGGTGTGTGTACTGGAAGGCTATGTGTTCCACGTGGTGTGGTGCAAGTGTTGACCTTCTCCTCTTGACCAGCTATTCCAGTCTTGGCTGGAGAGTGCGTGGCTTCCAATTTGGATATATAAGTGCATCTCTCGCAAATCTGAGTGTTGGGAGGTAAGAGGAGAGGATTGTCAGTGTACATGAGGCAGTTGCTACATTGCCTCAGGATGCCTGTGTTCACCAGGTTAATAGGAGAAAGCACAGGGGAACTGACCTTTAGACATGCCTGGAGGGGTGGGCATTGATAATAAGTACTGGATCTGTTTCCTTATAAAATGTTTAGTGCTGGCAGCACTTTCGTGTGCTACAATAATTGCTACAAGAAGTCTGGTAAAGTGCTAGACTAATAAGCTAGTATAAGTGCAGGAGAGGAGAGACCTAGTAGATCTAAAGGACAAATTGAAGAGCAGACTTTGGCACTGCTCAGGAGGTTACAAGCAGTCCTGGATTCAGCAAATCTGTATCTGGGCTAGACTAGTTACAGGAAAGGGGGAAACAAGTGCAAATGCAAGCTTTTAAATCAGAAAGTTGAAAGAGATGGAAAAAACTGCCCAAACGGCCAATAAACCACAATTTCTGGGCCAGAAACCACTCCTCTTAAGGTAGATAGGCTACCTAGTACTTACCACTCCAACTGATAAGCTAGACGGCTTCCCTCCAACACAAAAAGGCTTGGGGGGCTCAGAACCTTACAAACAGTCCTGGATACAGCAAATCTGTATCTGGACTAGACTAGTTACAAGAAAGGGGGGAAACAGAGCAAATGCAGGCTTTTAAAACCAAAAAGTTGAAAGAGATGGAAATAAACTGCCCAAACGTCCAATAAACCACAATTTCTGGGTCAGAAACCACTCCTTTTGTGGTAGATAGGCTACCTAGTGCTTACCACTCCCACTGATAAGCTAGAAGGCTTCCCTCCAACACAGAAAGGCTTGGGGGGCTCAGAAGCTTACAAACAGTCCTGGATATAGCCAATCTGTATCTGGACTAGACTAGTTACAAGAAAGGCAGGAAACAAGCTTTGATTTTTTTTGTTTTAGTAAAGTGGCAAAAGAGAAAGCAGGAACAGAAGATAATTCAAGGTTAAGAACCTAAGTGGGTTAGCCTTCTCAAATGATCTCTCTGTATTAGGTAGAATGAGCTATTGATACTAGACTGGGAGGAGTGTTCCAGATCAAATTTATAGTATGGCCGGGCAGCTGCAAAGCCACCAAGTAGAAAAATAAGACACCTATAAGGAGGGTAGGTGGTAAACTTATTACAGCTGCTAGCTGTAGCCACTAACTGAAAGTTTTAAACAGATAAAGGAGCAAGGAGACTCTAGAGAATGGTTTCAACTGCAAACAAATCAGTTATATGATACCTGACTAGAACACAGAAACCTCATAAAAAAGCACAAAAGCACAGACAGAGCACTCACAAACAGAAAATACAACTCTCAGTATGAAAAGCAGTTTACAGTTAAGTAATTCAGTAAAAATGCAATTAGAATAGTGAAACAGTATCTAGCAATGAAAAATACAGTTAAAACAGTATAAAACAACACATAGGTGCAGTGAAGGCCCGCAGGAAATTTCCAACAACATAAGCCCTTAGGCACTCTATCAAATTTTATATTTTCCTTAAGATAATTTTTGACCTGTAATTTTCTGTGTTTAGTGACCAACTTCTCTAAACATTTTGAGTATCCAGATTAGAATTGGAACCCACTGCTGGTACCCTGATGTGTACACTCGTATTAAACTAGTCTGAAACATTAAATTAATTTCCTGGTCTCGTCTGACCATCACTTAGCTGCTCTTTCCATTGGGTTATTCAATCATTTCAGGTCTCAAATTTTGAGCCAGGGTGATAGACAAACCATCATTTTCAGTAACTAACTTGTTGTTCAAAAATTCGTTCACACCCATAGCTTGCAACCAATCTTTCTGTGGACAGGCATTTGTTGAATTAAACATAGATAGCTGCTGGGAAAGTTGCTGAACCAATACTGTCTAGTTGTTTATTGAAGAACTAGAAACCCCCTGTGTTAAAACACTTCCCATATCCCATTGTGAAGCTCAAGCCAAAGATGACATAACAGCTTAAACAAACTAGTAACCAAAACTACACAATAATAACGTAATAAGAAATCAACCGAGCTCACAAGTCACTGGAAAATATACACTTTTTTATTGAATGCTTTCATCTCTAAAATACCAAGACTTCATCAGAATATACACATAAATTAAACTCAGCTTTTAAAACATATTTCTTCCCATCACATACTTTAACTAACTAATCAAAATATGTTCCCATTTAATAAATTAAAAAACCTTAAAGGAACATTCATTCACACTGAAAGCATGTTAAAATTAATTTTACGTGTATAAATACTAAATGTTAAAACACTTAATAACATTATTCTTAAAAAAATATTTACAAAAACCCCATAGATTTTAGTTTAGGAGCATAATTTATGGATCCTGTTCCATTCATCTCTGTCATCTGCGTTGCATTAGTTCTCAACTGCCAACACAGTTCATGATATTCTAACCATAAATCATCAGCACCCCCCCCGTGGGTTTACAGACATGTTTTTCTATTGCAAAAAACAAAAACTTGTGACCTGAGTGCTCACTCACGTGCTTAGCTAAAGTATTATTAACACTGCATTTTGTAATTGCATATATATGCTTATAGATTCTGTCCTTAAAAAGCCTCAGAATTTTTTCCAATGTAAAAACATGAACGTATCTGACAAATGGCAACATATACGATCTAACAGAATTTAAGACATTTTCAGTGTGAGTGAATGTTCAAGGTTTTGAATGTATTAAATGGGAACATATTTTGATTGGTTAGTTAGAGCATATGATGGGAAGAAATATGTTTTAAAAAACTGGGTTTAATTTATGTGTGTATTCTGATGAAGTCTTGCTATTTTAGAGACAAAAGTGCTCAATAAATAAAGTCCATATTTCCTGTGACCTTGTGAGCTTGGTTGATTCCTAAGCACAATATAAACATTTTTTGATCTAGATCAGAGTTGGTTATTTTGTAAAAGAGTTATAGGCAGGAGTTCATTCCTTTAGATGTATCCTTGTTTCTTTTCTGATAAATTCTAAATTCTTTCACCTTTTCTTTTATTTTGTTTTTCCTTTCCCTCTCTGAATAATTTGTGTTTTCATATTGATATAGATCAATTGATTTTTAATATATTAGATATTGAAATATGATACTAATGAATACAAGTTATATCTTTGTTAAGTAATAGTTAAAATAATCTTTTATTTCTCCACATCATTTTGAACACATAGGAGTGAAAATTACTATATCCAGTCTCTAGCAGTTTACATGTTCTATATAAGATAGAATGTGTTCCCACCATATTATCTGTTGTACTTAGTTTATACTAGATTTAAGCTTAATAAATATTTCAAACATTAATAAGTTTGCATTTATTTCTCTTGCATTGTATAAGATGTATTTCATGTTATAAACTTTGCCCTGTCCCTTAACAAGGATCAGGTATAATAAAGTAATCAAACAATGACATCCGAACAAATTGTATAAATATACCTTCCATGTCCTAGACAACACACTGTCCTCTAATCTTCCTTCCCCCTTCCTTTTACACAAATGTAGCAGCCATTAAGAGAGAACAAGTTTATAATGCTGTTCACATCTAACAAAAATCTTCACTGACTCAACTGCAAGGCATCCATTGCAAGAGCAAAGAGAAGCAAAGCACAAGCCGAAGGGGGGAAGGAAGAATGCAAGGGGAGACACTACTTCATGAAAATCACGCAGTCTTTCTGCACTAGAGACATCCCATATCAAAAATTTTCTCCATCATGTTCAACCCCTCCCTCTACTCTCATGTATAACCATTGCAAAAGCTTCAAGTTAAGTAACCAGGACAACGGCTAAAACCATTAGTACATCAGCAAGAAGAAAGCATGCATAAAAACCTCAAATGAGACAGAAAAAAATCACCACCACTTAAACTCCACAGTTATCCTGTTTCCTATTCAAACTAAATCCAACACAACAATCCCATAATACTAACTCTTATGTCCAAAGTTTAATCTCCCTACTGTACTTAACTGTTCCAACTCCCAACAGTGAGCAGTTACGAAAGGAAATCAAGTGGTAGTATCTATAGCATAAGGAAATGTATTTCTCTCATGTCTCATCTGCCACAATATCCCTTCCTTTCTCTTCCCTCATCCCCTGCCCCCACCATCTCCAAGGTGTTTCGTTTACATGTTAAGTTTATTAGTAACCCATAAGGCTGATTACTAGAGTGCCATTACTGTATTTATTCTTTGAATGCATTCAGAAGTAACATTTCATTAGTTCCCAACATCATCCCTCATATACCCAGTTAGAAGGCATCTGTATATTGAGGGGAGACCAAGTCAGAACAAGTGCCTGAATGATGAAGTAAGCAATAAAAAAATAGGTCTCGGCTTTACAAATATGATATATTGATAAATTAGAAAACAGACCAGCCTGTTTAATCCACTCGAATAACACCACGTTATAATCTTCTCCCTCTCATATTCAATCTCTCCCTGTTCTACAGGTACTACTGAAAATCTCCAAGTTCAACATTTATTACTGTTAACTCAAACAGCCATGTATTGATAAGTTAATAGGCATGACAACACAGGGTGTGAATGCTAAATGTAGGATTATTCATTTTCTATTTTACTTATAGAAGTGATATAGTAACAATAAAATAAATAATATAGTTATTACATATTCTACAGTGGTTGCATTAAATTCATAAAATAATTTTTTAATATTATATTATAAAAGCAGATAAACATTTGCCTGTGTATTTGTTTTAAAAGAGGTTACCATGTTTTTTTTTTAATTCATGTTGCAAAGTTCAAGTCAAATTAAAGTGGATACGTATATGAAGTCACTATGTCTACTTCATTTTACCTCTGAGGACTTTAATGCTTGTGTGTTGCAGTTTGTGGTTAGTTACATTTTTTAATTCTTTTTTTTAGATCAGTCCATGAGGATCTTTTCAGAGTGGGAGAGGTCCAGTCCATGTCCTCTGAAGTGGTATCATATTATTATTCTTTACAAAGGAAGTAGATTCTTCTAAGGAGTTAAAAGTTCTATTTCTGGTGGATAATTTTCCATACAAGAAAAAAAAACAATTATCTGAGATTTAATTACATTTTGTTTAAGTAGTTTAACCAATGACCAGCATTTTTTTCTTATTTCCATAGTTTTCGCTAAATAATCATTGTCAGTTCTTAAGCTGAGATGACCAGATTTCAAGAGTGACTTTTCCCAAGCTGTTTTAAGAACAAGTTCCTTATATATAAATGATAGGATTTTTTTTCTTCTTTAAGTCTCCCTTCTACATCATTTAAAGCATTTTCCACATCAATAATTTTAGCTTGGCATTTTTGTATCATTTCCTTGAGAATATCAATTTGTTTTAAGCTGTTCTCTCTCAAATTTGCTAGGTTTTCCTGAAGTACCTCTATTATCAATGTCAGCTCCTGACATGAAGAAGAAATCATTTGCATGTCCTTTTTAAGTGAAGAGTAATTTCAGGAAATGCAGTAATAACATAGCCTGAGCATTTATGGGTTATTCCTAGAAGAGATTTTCTTTTATAGGTTTATAGATGTATACTAGGCTAATGACCACTAGGGCCTTTATAAGCCTAGCTGTTCAATCCAAATGTGATGCACAAATTTGATTTATATAGGTGGTGGTTTACTGACTACCTCTATCCATCAGACACATAGGAGCCAGACCAGTGGTGAATTTCTGATTACCCATTCATTGATCCAAGTTGCACTTAAAAGGTATAGAGAGGAACTGCTTCACACAGATGGGGAACCTGCTCCAAAGAATGGGAATTCTCCAAGAAGCATATCTGTCCCTCCATGTCCAGTTTACATTACAAACAAAATGTAGGTCTTTTAATCTGGTAGTTCTGATGCTGTTTGTTTTGCAGATGTGCAAAAGGTTCATTAAAACAGGGTCCAGGGATGTCCTTAATGCCAAGCAAAGATCACCTCTCAGAGGTCTGTATAATACCAAGCAAAGAGACAGGACTTTAAGGTGATTAGCATAGGACATTGTGTTTACTCCCTGTATTCTTTTTGTAAGGAACCTTTGTGGACATTCCAGTTGCTGCATGTATCTGGTCGTGTACATGCTAGAGGGGCATTATACTCTATGATGGATCTGATGAGAGCCTAGTACAGTGGTTTGATGACCTCTCTGGAACTAGATGTCATGCCCTTGCTAATTAGCTAAGCAACATAGAGGGATTTTCTTACTACCTTGGACGCATGCTGGTCTAAGGTTAAGTTAACTAGTGACTAGTGAATCAACTTGTTATGGGTGTTTTATTGATGAAGTAATTACCAGCGGTGGTAGACTTCCCAAAAGTTACTATAATACATTTCTTGGTACAGGGTTTTAGGCCATAGCTTTGGTACCAAGAGTTTGTGTATATTAAACCATCCTGAATGCTGTTTTCATCTTGGGAAGATTCAACAACTGCTCCCAGTTTGCAATCTTCTGCAAATTTGTTCAGCCATAGGCCATTGACATTGACTTTGACATCCAAGAATAATTTGCCAAAGAGTAGTGGGCCTAGCACAGAGCCCTGGGGGACTCCACTGGTGGCTGACCTCTTTGTGGGGGTGGCTTCACCAGTTCTAACTTTCTTGGTCATATCAGTGAGATGGCTAGCTATTCAGTGTGTTATAAAGGGGTTTATACCTAGTTCCATAAATCTGTGGACAATGCCCAAGTGAGATATTGTATCAAATGCTTTAGCCAGATCTAGTATAGGCAGGATACACCATTTGTCCCTCATCCATTGCCTTAGTGACATTTTCAAAGACATCAACCAGACTCAGTAAGCATAACCTTCCTTTGACAAAGCCAAACTGGAATGGATCCAGTGTCTGGAGGTCTCCTATGTCCTTGTTGATAATTTCCATTAATTTTCCCTGAGTAATTGTAAAATTATTGCAGAGCTCTAAAAAAGTGTTGCCTTCACTTAGCCATCCAGGCTGTGCCCAGTCCTGCGAACTGTGCAATTTTGTAATAGCTTATTCCAGTTTTTGGTTTTAGAGAAGTTTGTATGTTGGTGAGAATTGGAGAGCCATGACATATAGAGGGTAGGAGTAGAGTGACAGATATGGTAACTCTAGTAGTTGAATTTAGGAAGTGTTTTGTCTAAACAGCATTCCAAGCTTTTGATATTACTGTAAATGTAAAGATCGAATTTCAGTTTGTCATCTGTTATCACACCTAGTAATTTTGTATGGGAGGCAACTTCAAGTTATGTTTTACTGAAGGAAAAGATTTTAAATTGGGTAATATTTTGACTGTGGGTGAATAGGAGTAGTTTGTTTTTATTAGGGTTTAATAGAACGGTGTAAGACAAAAGGCAAAATTATCCAACAAACAATAAAAGCAACATATTAATTATAAATGTTGTAAAAGATTGGTTAAGCACTTTCATCCACCTCTATTGTCATGGACTTCATCAGAACCAGGAAATCAAGTCCAAATACCTATGTTGCATATATTTAAAGTCTCTTAATCACTCTAATTAGAAAGTCAATCAAGTAATTAAATTAAAACCGTAATGGCATACAATCATAAAGACTAAGATACATTTCTTGTGTACCTAATAAATTCACCAGTATCTTTTAAAATCAGCACTAAGAAAATAAGTAAATTAAATTAAATTAAACCACCAATGAAATTTTAACTCCTCTTATCAAATACATTTAGCTATACCTATTATAAATAATTACCTAAAATTAAATCTTATAAATCAAAAGCCTTAAGTTTTAGAATGCTCATTATTGAGACATTCTCATTCAATCCTGATGGGTCCTGGGAATTTAAGTGCAGTTGACAATGCGACTCACTAGACTCCAAAATGATTTCCGAAGGACCCCCTCTTGAATTTGGTGATACATTTTCCAAAACTGCAAAACAAAACATTTAGTGGCCCACACATTTCATTTTATGTTTGTACAGAGCATTGTTCAAGTTCATTTTATGCATATTGTAAATATGCTGATAAGTTCTTTCACTTAATGACCTTTTGGTCTTTCCTACATAAAATGTTCCACAAGGGTCATAATGGGCAATATATACTACCCCTTTAGTTGCACAATTGCAACCACTAGCTAATTTAACTTTAGCACAAAATGGACCCAGAGCCACACCACTAGCTTCCAAAATAAAAGGTCATTGGCAACAATGCCCACATGTCTTCATGCCTTTTGCAGGCCAAGGACAAGTAAAATATTAATTTTCGTAAAGTTTTTTTAAGTTCATACCTTTTTTATATATTATTTTTGGTCCATTACCCCAAAATTGAGTCAGACTCTTGTTGGTCTTGAAAACAGCCCAATATTTCAAAATAATCTTCCTGATTTCATTGCTCAATGGGTGGTAACTAACAATTAAACTTTTCATGAAGTCATGTCTAGTTAACAAATCACTCTATGGTTCTGGCTGTCCTAAGATGGGCTTAAATCTTGAAGTCCTAAAAAACAGAACTTTAGCACTGATTTTTTTCAACAAAATTCTAGGGATAATCTCTGTCTATAATATGTTAACTAATCACCTACATTCTGTATGCAATACTGCATCATCAGTGAGCATTCTGGAGATTCTTACAAACTGGCCTTTAACTAAGGACCTTTTTGGAACATTCGGCGAGAACTGGAAAAATGCAAATAAGAATTTGAAAATGTGGGCTTTCTATATATGTTAGACTTAAATTTGCCTTTATCTTTATAAACAGCAAAGTCTAGTTAGTTAACAGAAGTTTTAGACACAATGTGGGTAAAGCTAAAGTAGAAGTGGTTAAGTGGATGTATGTTATAAATTTATCCAATTCACTATGTGCCATTCCATAATATGACAATGTCATCCAAATATAGTATATGGACTGACGGTTCTTAAATATTGAATTAAATAACTTGCTTTGCTCCTATACCCACATAAAAATATTGATGTAAATGGATGCACATACTGCACTCATTGCTATACTATGGATCTGCATGTAGTATTCACTTTTGAACAACAGAAATTGTTATCTAACATGAACTCCATGAACCTCATTAATATTCAGAATTCATCTGCTGATATAGTGGAATTGCATAGTAATGCTTTTGAACAACTATCCAGACCACTTAATAACGGGATACATCCAAACAGATCTACAACATCTATGCATACAAAAAGAGTACCTTCAACTTTTACATTTGGAGTTAGTTGTCTCAAAAAGTCTCATGAGTTTTACAGAATATAATTAAATTCACCCATAAATGGTTTCAATTTCATGTCAATGTATACCACTAAAGGGCATGTCTTTGAATTTTTAGCAGATACAATGGGTCGCATAGGTGGATTAGAAGCATCCTTGTGTACCTTTAGGATACAAAAATCACTGGTACCATTCATATAGGCTACGAGGTATAAGACCGTGAAGTAGTAGTTCATTTAAATAAGGGTCAGCTTTACGGTATGCTAAGTCAATCTCATTCAAAGACACAAAAACATATTTATTTACATCTAGTAATAATTGTAACATTTTATTAGAATAATCGAAAGAGTCCATAAGCACCACAGCATCGCCTTCGTCAGTTGTCATAATCCTTGTAGTCCCATCTGAGGTTAAGTTGTGTAATGTTTCTTTTTTAACACTACTTAAGTTATGTTGTAACAACAAGAGGTTTGATCCAACAGATGAATATCATTTTGACATAAATTCTCAAAAACATTTATCAGTGGGATGTTTGGGGGAATGAAAATACTTTTTTCTTTAATTCACCCAGTACCAACTCATTGTTGTTAAAAAAGACAAATTTAAGTTCCTAGCAAAAAGATTCAACTCTAACAAGGTATCTGACATATTAAACCTAGAAGCAGGTACAAATGTAAAACCGCTCTTAAAAAGATTAAAGTGTATTAAAGTGTATTTCCGTAGCAGTGACATTTAAATAATTAATCATTTTGAAACCATCCACACATCCATCAAACACACAACCAGTATTCAATATGCAGACAGTGCCACTATTATATGCTCTAAACCAAACCTACCACAGCTGCTTCTAACAACTCTGTTTGATGCTCTTTATACTCTATATGGGTCTATGTCACCAAATTGAAATGACTGGTGACTGAATGGCATTTACATCGAAAATCAATTCCTCTCTCTCCTGTAACCAAGTTTACAAACCAAACAGTTTTAAGCAGGCCCAGCAGCACCTAAATAATTTCTGGCTATGCTCCTGCAGTCACCTAGAACAAGCACACTGAATTTGTTCTCCTCTCACTGCCCCTTACCTTATCTACAGCCCTATCCCTTACTTATCCTTCACAAATATCCCCCTTTCCTCCCTACCTTGTATGCAGTGCCTTACACCTAACTCTCCTCTGCATCCAGTTTATCTCTTGTCTCCTTTTCCACCCTAATTCACCTTCTCGCATGTAATTTCACCCTCTTCCTTTACTCCAACTTTCTTTCACTACTTTCTCACCCACTTCTCCCTTTTACCTCGTACCTTAAACAAGTTTCACATTTCTACCAGCCTAAGCTATTCCCCTTCCCAGTCCTATCTCACTATCTTAATCTTCACACAACTTTGATAATATCTTCTCTTCATACTCTCCACAGTTTGACATAGCCTAACCTACTCCTGATTTTTGTAGCAACTCCTAACTATAAAACTCTGGTCACAAAGTATCCAGTACTGTTTAAATTAGCCTAAATGTTAACAGATTCATTATACAATGACTCCCCATTAATATTCAAAAAACATGCACGCTGATTGGTCAGCGTGCACGTTGTAAATCAGAGTTATAGTAATGGAAAAAGGCCCGGTCGCCCGGACTTTTTCCATTACTATAACTTTTTTTTTCCGCAAAGGAGAATGCAAGATCTCCATTGCTTCACACTGTCTCGCTATGTTAAATGACTTTAACATAGCGAGACAGTTTGTAAAAAGCAATGGAGATCTTGCTTTCTCTGTTGCTTTTTACAAACTGTTTCGCTATGTTAAATGAGTTTAACATAGCGAGACAGCTTTAAAAAAAGCAACGGCTCAGTTGCTTTTTTTAAAGCTGTCTCGCTATGTTAAACCCATTTAACATAGTGAAACAGTTTGTAAAAAGCAACGAAGTTCTTGCTTTCTCCATTGCTTTTGCCTGCAGCTCTAATGTACTGGGTACGCATATGCATGCGCAGTACATCAGAACTGCCGCAGAATACCAGACAGCTGTGGAAGGGCAGCAAGGAGGCATTATACAATGCCATTATTTAAGAAAATTAATTTTTTTCTTAAATAATGTCATTGTATAATAGCAATAACCCACGCCTGGGTGTGGGTAATGCTGGATTTACCCACAGTTGGCATGGTTTGGTCACGAGGGCGAAGCTGTGGGCAAAAGCAACAGAGAAAGCAAGATCTCCGTTGCTTTTTACAAACTGTTTCGCTATGTTAAATGGGTTTAACATAGCGAGACAGATTTAAAAAAAGCAATGGAGCCGTTGCTTTTTTTAAAGCTGTCTCACTATGTTAAACCCATGTAACATAGCGAAACAGTTTGTAAAAAGCAACGGAGAAAGCATGATCTCCATTGCTTTTTACAAACTGTTTCGCTATGTTAAATGGGTTTAACATAGCGAGACAGCTTTAAAAAAAGCAACGGAGCCGTTGCTTTTTTTAAAGCTGTCTCGCTATGTTAAACCCATTTAACATAGTGAAACAGTTTGTAAAAAGCAACGAAGATCTTGCTTTCTCCATTGCTTTTGCCTGCAGCTCTAATGTACTACGTACGCATATGCATGTGCAGTACATCAGAACTGCCGCAGAATACCAGACAGCTGTGGAAGGGCAGCAAGGAGGCATTATACAATGCCATTATTTAAGAAAATTAATTTTTTTCTTAAATAATGTCATTGTATAATAGCAATAACCCACGCCTGGGTGTGGGTAATGCTGGATTTACCCACAGTTGGCATGGTTTGGTCACGAGGGTGAAGCTGTGGGCAAAAGCAACAGAGAAAGCAAGATCTCCGTTGCTTTTTACAAACTGTTTCGCTATGTTAAATGGGTTTAACATAGCGAGACAGATTTAAAAAAAGCAACAGAGCCGTTGCTTTTTTTAAAGCTGTCTCGCTATGTTAAACCCATGTAACATAGCGAAACAGTTTGTAAAAAGTAACGGAGAAAGCAAGATCTCCATTGCTTTTTACAAACTGTTTCGTTATGTTAAATGGGTTTAACATAGCGAGACAGCTTTAAAAAAAGCAACGGAGCCGTTGCTTTTTTTAAAGCTGTCTCGCTATGTTAAACCCATTTAACATAGCGAACAGTTTAAAAGCAACGGAGAAAGCAAGATCTCCATTGCTTTTTACAAACTGTTTCGCTATGTTAAACACGTTTAAAATAGCGAGACAGATAAAAGCAACGGAGAATCTCCGTTGCTTTAATGCTGTCTCGCTATGTTAAACTCATTTAACATAGCGAGAAGCAACGGAGATCTTGCCTCCGTTGCTGGAAAAGAGTTATAGTAATGGAAAAAGTCCAGGCGACTGGACCTTTTTCCATTACTATAACTCTGATTTACAACGTGCACGCTGACCAATCAGCGTGCATGTTTTTTGAAAATTAATGGGGGGTCATTGTATAATGAATCTGTTAACATTTAAATGTTCAATGGCTTTTGTACTTGAGGTACCCTGCTGTCATGTTTTGGTTTAAAATTGTGCATACTAGGTTAAGAGCAGTAGAACTGTTTTTTTTTTGTTTCTCTTTTATAAAACAGCTGAATATTTATACTATTTTGACACTGCCCATTTTGTAGGGGGGTTGCATGGTGAGCAATTTACATGATCACAGTACTTTCTCATTTTGCTTCTTTTAAAGTTATTCCCATCTATTACATACATTAAAACAATATTCTTTGTTAAATTACCTTCCCATAAAAGCATTCATTGTATAAAAAGGTATATACTTGTTTCATGTGTTAATAGGTTCTGCTTACTGTACCAATGCTTCATTTTCCGTCTACCCATCCATCTGTCACTGTTGAATCACATCTGACTCCCATGTTGACCCTATGAATAACCATTATAATCAAGAATTTACTAGGCATGTAAGGAACAGAAGTAGATTACCAGGCTTTTCTTCTGTATCACACATAAGTAGCTTTCATAAATAAACAGTTATGATGACTGCTGTAATTGTTATCTGGACACTGATCCATTAAAATGACTGGCAAAGGAATGTCTGAAATAATGAAGATGAAGTTTCTTATGGATTATGATGTTCAGGACAATCTGACTGGTGATGGTTCCTATTTGGATGCAGCTGTTCAGAATTCCCATGAATAAGAAATGGATTCTTGGGGGGGAGGGGGGGGGCATGATGATGCTAAATGTGCAGCAACACCAAAAACAAGGAGTGGCAGTGGAGAAAGAACATCAAAAATGTATGCAGAACTAGCTCACGGGTATATAATGGGAAAGATGAGAGATGTTTCAGCTTTCTCTTTCAGCAAAATGGACCTTTAGTACACATGAGAGACAATGAAGGAGCTACCTTTACAAGATGTTCTGTGGACAATTCACTAAAATCACTGGGTTTTAAAGGGATGGATGCTCACTCTGTAATATGTCTTGGTGTAAAACCTTTCACTGGATTTTTTTAGAGTTGCTTCATTTTAAATGGAGATAAAATGCCACATTTACTTGATACACATGATACAGTCTTAGACAAATGATTTTATGGAATCTTACTTAAAAGTGAAGTGCTGAAATGTTGTCTACGCATTGAAAACAGGTGAAAGGGGGATATGGATTGGGACTTCAGAAGCATGGATTACTATGAATATAAAGTAAAATAAAGTATGTACCTTGCAAAGTGTGTGTTATAAAATAAATTATAGGTTCATAGGTGGTTACTACAGCCTCAAGGGTTTTTATAAGCCTAACATTGTGTACCCAGTATAATACTAGAGAAACCCAATATAAAGGATCTTGTCTAAACTTGAGATCTTAGTTAGCAATGACTGCCCATATCTAGGAGGGTCATAGGTGAAATTCCCAGCAGGAATTTATGGTTTCCCATCCAGTCATCCAGGCTACACTTAAACAGGGTCATAGAGGGGCTCTGTTTGATGTGCATTGGTAGCTTATTCCAGAGGAGTGGCAACCTATGAGAGACATATCTGTCTCTCCCGCAGGTCCTATTTATGTCACAGGCCAGGTTAAGGTCCCTGGAGCTGGAGACCTTTGTCCTATTTGACTTGCGGATATGCAACATTTCCATTAGGTTTAGATCTGAGATTCCTCTGTAGACCAGGCACAAGTCTCCTCTAAGTAGTCTGTACACTACTGACTACAGTGACAATGACTTCAATCTGTCAGTGTATGACGTGCTGGCATCCCTGAATTTTCTTGGTTAGAAATCTCTGAAGTCTCTCAGGTTTCTGAAGGTGCCTGGTAAGATACATACCAGAAGGAGCATTGTACTCAATTATTGGCCTGATGAGGGTTGAGTACAGAGGAGTTATGACCGCTTTCTCTCTTGAGGCAATACCTTTGCTAATGAGGTGTGTGACGTAGAATGCCTTCCTTACCACAGTAGACACACGGTGGTCAAAGTTTAGGCTGCAGTCAGCTTGCATTCCAAAGTCTCTCATTACTGAGTTGTTACCTAGGGTATTATTATTTATATGATAGTCTGCAGGGATATTGTTTTTACTGAAGAGGGTGATAATGCATTTTTTTAGCATTGAGTTTGAGTCCATGGCTTTGTCACCAATCATTGGTTTATGTAAGTCCCTCTTGAATTATACTGATATCGTTTGGGGAGTCAGTGATTGCACCTAATTTGCAGTCATCAGCAAACAGCAAACTTATTCAGCCACAGCCCCTCTGTTTTGGTCTGAACTTCTGAGAAGTATATTCCAAACAATAGGGGGCCCAGCACTGATCCCTGTGGAACCATGGTGGTGACAGGTCTGCTGGTTGAGGTAAAGTCCCTAACTTTGACTAAGTGTGATCATCAGTGAGCCAGTTAGCAGCCCACCTGACAACATAAGGGCTGATATTCAAATGGGAGAGTTTATCAATGATGCCCAAATGTGGGATTGTGTTGAAGGCCGTGGCTAAGTCAAGGTAGGCTATATGCACAGATTTTCCTTCATCTATGGCTCTGGTGACATTTTTGAAGAAGTCCACCAGGTTTAACAGGCATTACCTGCTTTTGATAAAACCAAACTGTGTCAGATCAAGGGTTTGGAAATCACCTATATCCTCATTTATAAAGTCCATGATGATTTGTTCCATGGCCTTTCAGATAAGGTGGTTAATCTTATGGGTCTGTAATTCCCACAGTCAGTTGCTGTACCCACTTTATGAAGGGGAATGACGGTTGCTGTTTTCCATTCAGCAGGGACAAAACCAGTACTCAGGCCATGGTTGAAGAAAGTACCTAATGGAGTTGATAACACATGTTTTAGACCATTTAAAACACAACTGGGACACCATCTGGTCCCACAGAGGCTGTGCTTTTGGACATGGAGAGAGCATTAATGACTTGCTCTTTGGAGATGCAAGGTGGGGGTGATGTAGAGGGAATGTTCTGTGGAATGTTTGGAGGAGACAGGGGGATGACATTTTCACCAAACCTGTCAGCTAACAGGTTAGTTTTTTATATATTTATATATAGCTATATATTTATTTTGTATATTTTACATTAATATATATTTTTATTCTATATATTTTTATTTTATATATATATTTTGTGATTGATGTATAATTATATTTAATGTAATGAAATGTTTAGTTATACAGCTTTAGGGCAGTCAAGTAAAGCCTGGTTATAAGATGTGATACAATAGTTGTTTCTTTGTCAGTATACATTTAAATGCATTTTAAATTTATTTATTATTATTTAATTGAAGTTGCATCCAGAGTATAATAGGATGATTTATTAATTGATTGATTGCTTCAAGTGTTCTTAATGAAGGTGCTGATAGTGTGTATATATATGAAGCAGTAATTAATTGTTTTTTGTAAGATCTGAAGAAGCGTGCCTTGTTAGCATGCAAAAGCGCTCATCTCTCTGTTTTAAGAAGAATAAATTTTACTTTTTTATTGCATTTATCGTGGTGGTCCTATCTCGTTTGTTTTATATAGGTTAGTTTTTTTTCACAGGATCAGTGTGTGTGTGAGTGTGTGTGTGTGTGTGTGTGTGTGTGTGTGTGTGTGTGTGTGTGTGTGTGTGTGTGTGTGTGTGTGTGTGTGTGTGTGTGTGTGTGTGTGAGATGCCATCCACAGCTAGTTCAGCACACGTCTAGGTTCTACCTTTTAGGTTACAGATATAGCTGAAGAATGCCTTATGGTTATCCTTAGCTATGGCTGCTAAATGTTTTTGAAGTTCCCGTAGAGGATTTTACAAGTTGTCTTATTTGTTTGTTCAAGCAGAGGAGGGTGTTCTTGCAGTGCTTCTCTTTTTTATTCTTATTCAGCATCTTCTTCCTCTTGTCGTATAACGTATTAATGCTAGATGTCCACCAGGGAGGCTTGTTTTTCCCTGAAGATCTTTTTTTGATCCTATCAGGTACAGCTGTGTCAGTACATTTGTATAAGTGTTAGCACATGGCATTTGTGTATACCATAGTATAGTTGTCAATGCCATCCATAAGAACAAGAGCTTGGAAGTTATTTATGCTATCCCTTAGGAGGGTATAATTAGCTTTGGTGACATTTTTTAGCCTGATTTCACCTGACAGGGGTTCAGGTGTTACAGCTATTTCAAATGTGACTGATTTGTGATCAGATTTAACCAGTGAGGGTCCTATATTTGTACTAGTGCAACGGTCACCCATGTTGGTGAGGACTAGGTTAAAAATATTTGAGCCCTTTGTGGGGTTGCATAATATTTGTGCCAGTGCATTAGTGTTAACAAAGTCCAGGAACCTTTGTGTAAGCATTTTGGTACTCATATAAGTTTCCCAGTCAATGGAGGGATAGTTAAAATCGCCCATGACTAGAGTGTTTGGTTTTAATTTGATTGACTCAAGTAGGTCCAAATAGGCAGAGTGGGTATTTTAGGTCATTGAAGGAGGCATATAACTAATGAGGGGGGGTTTACCCACAGTTAGTTGAACTTGGAGTAACTCCATGAAGTTTTCTTGTCTAATTAGTCTAGAGGAGTATTTATCTTTGATGAAGATAGATATTCCTCCTCCTTTGGTTCTTACACATTCATTTTGCTGTCAGAAATTGTGGAAGGCATTGTAGCCTTGGAAGGCCAGGTTACTATCTGTGGCCCTGAACCAAGTTTCTGTGACTGCACAGACATGAACATCCTCCAGGGAGAGGAGTGTCTCCAGAGAGTGCAGTTTCTGATTTAAACTCCTAGTGTTTAGCAGCATAACCCTTAATTTATTTGTGAGTGATATTTTCACATCGGAACTATTGTTCTTGAGACCTTGCCTAAAAAGGCACTATGGAGAAGGCAAGTGCCTTAGCCAGTAACCGAAAGCCTAGAGGTGACAGGTGAAGACCACCTCTGGCAAAGCAGTGTGGTCTATCAACCATGTCATCCCAGCCTGACAGGAACTGGATCCCCTTAGAATGACATCAAAAACTAAGCCAATTGTTGAAGTCAATCATTTTTTGTTTATATTGTGGTATCATTCTATGTGAAGGTAGAATACTGCTCAAGGAAGGGACATATCTGCCTGGACACCTATTCAGAGCGCTCAATCATGTCTCTCTTCATATAGTCCAGTGAGGTACAGCTCAAGTCATTCACACCAACATGAACTATGACAGAGTCATAACGGTACTTGTTGTTGAGAGACTTGAGTGCATGTGTGATCTGACAGATCCTGGCACCTGATAAACAGCTGACCGTAACCTTCACCTTGTCCAGCATGGTAAGTGGGACATCTGTGTGCCTCACAATGGAGTCACCTATGACTAAAAATTTTGGTTTAGATGTGCTTTACCATAGGGCCTTATTTGGTGAGACACTGGTGCTTGTGTTTTATGTGTAATGAGTGTTGTAGGTGCTGTATTAGGTGTAGAGTGTTTGTGTTTTGAAGGTCTCTGGTGTTTAGGTAGGTTTCTGGTGAGTACCTCCACATATGATGGTTTATGTGTTAAGTGCATAGTTGGTGTAGGAGGTGTAGGCGTCAGGATACATATGTCAATCAGGCTGGTAGGAGAAATGGAGGGAAACTGACCATCCATAATGCTAGATTAAATCCTGTTTTCACAGTAGGGAGAGAAAATGGAGGGGGTGTAGTAAAACTGGGTGTTCTAAATGGGGTCTAAACTAATAGGAGGCTCTATAAAGGGTCAATACTAACAGTGGGGGACTATGGAAAGTGTATCGTCTACAGGATTCTAAACTGGAAAGATTTGCTTATTTGCAAACATGGTAAACCATGGGGAGGCTTTTATATCAGCAGGATGAAAGACTTTTCTAAAGTTAAACCCTCAGGCTAATCAGATAAAAATGCAAAAAGCTATCGACCAGTAGTTCCCACCTTGGATGGATTGAATTTAGCTCCCTGATCCCACCAGAGAGTTCAAAAGAATCCTCCTAATGTAAAACCAGCTGACTTTCAGCTGAAGTTCAGTAACAAATGCTTTAGAACAGAAGTAATAAGAATCCTTGGAAGTAAGTTCAGTAATCCTGAGAAATGTTCATAGTAGGTGGGACTAGAGGTGCAATACGCTTCTAGGGGCAACATAAAATGTTAATTTTTCAGGAACAGTTTTGAGCAGTTGACAAAAAGTTACCCGTCAAAAGATGCAGTTAATATTGTAAAAAGGGAACATACTTTGAAGAAGTGTAAAATGTTTTACAATAAACATAAAAATGGTCTCTTGTACTTTGACAAAGAAGTAATTCAAGGAGAAAATATTTAATCTGAAACTGAAATATGTGCATCTGATAGTGAAGATGTTAAATGGATAGAAGAAAGGTTTTTGAACCAAAAGTTGCAAATGGAAATGCAAAATAAATGGAACATAAAGAGAATACTACAGAAGACAAAATGGCTGAAGAGGGATTGCATATACTTTTTTATTATTTGAAAACCCACAGATCATTGCTGCAGTAAGTAATAAATATGAGTCTTTTGAAACTGAAGGGGGGAGGTTGGAGAAACAGTTATGAGACCGATACTAGAAAAGAAGCGAATTATGAAGCAACAATTGGAAAGAGAGTACATAGGGGAAAGAAAAAATGAGGGGAAATTAAAAAAAATAAAGAAAATAATTTTTATTAAATATTAATATTTTAACTCTGTACGTGTTAATTTTTTGAATGTTATTCTTATCCTTAACCAAGATATTATGTAGTTTATTAATGTATTTGTGTATAGATGACTGCATTTATCCACACTTGCTGCTTAGTTTTCTGTGCATGTTGAATATACCCCTTATGTATTCATCTGTTATGTTAGCTTGAGTTTGAAATGTATGCACTTGTTTTGTCTTAGCCAGCAGCCTGGAGAATGTCTGAAAAGGGCCATGTACCAGTCCAGTCACTCAGCTAACAAAGAAACAAAAAATAAATTAATTCCTAAATAGATGTAAGATGATTATTAGTATTAAAGCGGCACAAAGAATTTAAACAAGAACCTTTATTTATATTTTGATTAAGAGGATAGAGCAATGAACATAGCATGACCAGCTGAGGCTTAGGCCATTTTGTCTGTGTATGAGTGATATTCGGACAGTAAAAGACTAGCAAAGAAAGCAGCTTAAATTGTCATTGTTCAGTTATGTGAAATGGTCTAGTGGAGTAGATAGAAGTTAGGAATAACAAACAGTACTGTTTCATGCAACTGCTGCTAAATAACAGATATAATTTCATTATAACCTGCTAGTAGTTGAGTCTCGATGTAAGGCTTAAAAGTAGAATTATGGGAGTTAACAATAGTGTATGTGCCTGCAAATTATTCATAAAGACGTAATTATTTTCAAATAAGTAATGCGGTTTAGAATTACTACATTTCATTGTACTAGTTTGCAGTGATTCCGCTGAGCTCTGCCTTGCTGTTCAATTTCAATTTAAAAGAAGGTTACCCATGCCAAAAATAGATACCCTGAAGTGGTGCTGGAAGGGTTGCCAGGGTACTGATGACAAGGAAAGCAGGTAAAAAGAAATCTGCAAAGTTAGCTGTGCTGGAAGAGAGAGCATCGATGGAGAATGTAAGTGGTAAGCAGGATGAACGTGTAAAGTTTGAAACAATACATGCAGAGATTAAGGACATTAAAAAAGACCTTAATGAAGAATCTGCCTGTGCAGGACAAGAAACTAGCAGAAGTGGTTGATGGGCTGAGTGAACATATGGGTATGATTCAGGAGCTGTTGGGTGATAATAAAGAGCTGCAGACAAGGTTGGATTCAGCTGACGCTAGCTTGGATTGCCTCTAGGCAAAAAACATTGATCTAGAAGATCGTGCCCACATGAGAATTTAAAAATGGTAGGTCTACCAGGAAAATATGAAGGCAGGGACTGTGGTAAATCAATCATTGTCCTGTTATCCAAATGGATAGACATCAAGATGTGTTTTATGAAAATTGAGAGAGCACCCTGTAAGGTATGGTGACCGACTCAGAAGAGCAGCAAGAGGCCTTGGCCAGTAATCATGCATGTTATACCTCTCAAATGTCCAGATTTTTGCAGAACATTCCTCATAAAATTTATATTTTTTTCTGGCAAAGAATTGAGAATTGACATCACTAAATAATGACAGACATTTGAGTTTCAGACTTTATATCTTTAAATAAAAATTCTCTCTTCCTCTCCTTAAGGACTCACTTGCCAAAAAAACAATGTAAGTCCAAGAAAACAGTCGAGTCCAAACAGGCTTGCAAACTTTTATTCCATAAAAACAAGTAAAATAGTGATAAAACTGTGAGCGCTTTCGGGATAACCCTTCATCAGACAATGAAACAGCTTTCATGAATCTATTTAAATACATTTAAAAACGTAACCACCAATCATCTCACTGCCCTCCTTTCCTAAGGGCTGGTCTTAAAGGTATACATATATTCAAAATCAAAAGGCGGAAAGTGCTTGCAGTAGACCAATAACAGAAAAAAAGCACAAAGGTTCCAAACCGGTAGTAGCACTGAACAGCTTTTAATGAATACACGAACAGACATCCAAGATAAACGCTGACAAGCTCAAATTTATGTTTTCGTCCCACAATTTCTTCAGATAAAATTTCCTCTCCATGTCACCACCTTTATACACTCAGCAATTAATTTACAACCAATAGAAACAAGGAAAGTAATGTATAACACCAATGTGTACTTAATACATTTAAAACATTTAAAACACATCTAATCTACAAACTTAATCCCTAAAAATCACAGATTTTATACAATCATTATGCCACATAATGTTTAATTTTTGTAGTGTGATTAAAACCTTTAGTTTATTAGTTTAAAAACACATGTAATATAAATAACATAAATACCATAAAAATGTTTATTTCTGAAAGCTCACAACCCCCTCTAGTGGTCAGTCATGAAACATACTCCAAATGTGTTTTGTCACCCATAAAATAATGATTTATTACAGTTCATAAATACTTTAAAACATACCTTAATAAGCCAATATAAAATTTATTTGCGTCTTAAGTAGGTGATCCTAGTTCAATAGTTTGGCAGATCTGAGTTTTAACACTGGGGTGAGTGAAATCATGTCATTTAGACCTGGGTGTCTACAAGCTTCTAACATTACTTGCCAGTAGAGTTCCCTGTATTCCACTCTTGTTTCCCACAATCCGCCTCTAGGATCAATGGGTACTGTCTCAAGAACAAAAAAACTAAATTCAGCATCTTTACACACACAAGTATGTCTATACAGGGCATTATTCTCATGTTTCGTCCTTATGTCATAGAGATGTTCATACAATCTTTGTTTAAGCTTTCTCTCGCTTTTACCCACATAAAATGAGCCACAGGCCTTGCATAAGGCCACATAAATAATACCCTTCGTATTACAGTTAACAAATGTGTTTAAAGTGATCTTCCTGTTTCTTGCTTTTAAGAACAGAACATCCCCTGTCAACAAGTGGGAGCAATAAATACAGCTCCCACATTTAAACATATCTTTTTTGTTCCTTATACTTCTTTCTAAAGTACGTCCATAAACACCCCTTTCTAACAAATCTTTAATGTTGTTAACCCTCCGGTATGTATATCTCAACTCATTTTCAAAAATGTGTTTCAAATCTGATACTTTTGCAAAATGTTTCCATTCTTTGTCTATTGTCTTTGTAACTAGTCCAGCCTCACCATCATATATGATCACAATGCCTGAACTGTAGTTGTCATTCTTATTTTTATTTTTATTTTGTTCTTCCAGATTTCTCTACAAGTTAACCAATTCTTGTTTCCCTAATATGGGGGCAAATCTACCCTTTCTTCCTGCCAATACTTCTTTATACATTTGGTCAAAAAGTTCTAAAGGATAACCCCTGTCAACAAACATCCCTTTTAAATAGTCACATTCATTGTAAAAATCACATCATCAGAGGTCATTCTACTCACCCGCACAAGTTGACCCTTTATAACCGCCTTCTTTTGGTGGGGTGGATGGGTACTTGTGTAGTGTAAGTAAGAATTTGAAAAAGTATCCTTACGAAATATTTTGGATGTGAAACCACCATTTAACTTTTGTATGTTGACATCCAAATAATTCAATTGATCAAAACAAAATTTATGTGTAAATTTTAAAAATGTGGTAGTCTTATTATTATATTCTACAATACTTTCAAATGTGTCTTCATTATCAATCCATAAAAAACATAAATCATCTAAAAACCTATTATAACATTTCCAAAAACATCTATAATCGGAATTTAAAATATACTTATTTTCCCAGTATGCCATTATAATATTTGCATACGTGGGGGCACAGTGTGCACCCATTGCCACACCACTTAGCTGCTTGTAGTATTCTCCCTCGAAAAAAATAAAATTATTCTTTAAAACTAATTCCATCAAGACTAAAACTGTTCTAAATTCATTGAAGGTAATTTCTTTGTATCCAACTAACATTTCTTCAAACCAACCTAAACCTGTATCATGTGGTATACAGGTAAACAAATCTATAACATCCAGGGTTGCAAAACCCACTTTTTCTGTATAAAGTGTGCTATCCAATTTCCTCAAAAAGTCCCATGAATCTTTAAGTATGTTGGTGTTGTCTGTAACTAATTTTTTAATCTTTTTGTCCACATATTTTGCCAATGGGGCTGTTACTGACCCTTCTGCAGAAACTATAGGCCCAAGAGGGGGATCACCAATGTCTTTATGTATCTTTGGAATACCAAATATTAATGGTACTTTAGGCTTTTCAACATGCAAAAAATTATACGTTTCCATGTCTATTAGTCCATCAATCAATAAATCATTCAGAACTACATATATTTTTTGTAAGCTATATTAATTTCATTGATTGATATTCTAGCATATTTGTTTGAATCACTTAGGATGTTCAACATTTTACCTTCATAAGTAATATAGTCCATTAACACCACACCCCCACCTTTGTCAGGTTTCATAACCCTCAAATTTCTATTACCACTTACTGTGTTTAAAATTTCTCTTTCTGCAGGGGTCATGTTGGACTGCACATTGTGGTGTTTCAAAGTTTTTCTCAACCCACTTTCTACTGCCAATTCAAAATTCCGTGACTGCGGGTGTAAGGGTGGGTTGAAAATGCTTCTTCTTACCAACTTACTTTCATTAGCATTAGTTTTTTTTATTCCCATTAAAGAACAACTCCAAATTCTTTTTCCTAACAAAGAGCTTTATGTCAATCAACAGTTTAAAAGTGTCAGCTTTCACTCTAGGAATAAAACTAAAACCTTTTAAAAACAACTCAAAAAAAAGGTTTAGTCACTGTCACACTTGAATAATTAAAAATGTTAAAACCTTTATACGAACATTTACACCCTTCTGTAATAATAGTGTCAGTTAATTCCAGGCTTGTTGTTGCCTGGCCTGTGGCCCCCACCTTCTCCCTTGGTAGTTTTTTGAACTATAGTTCACTGGGTCTTTATGCATTAGCCTTTCAGACTTACAGAGAGGGGGGAATTCGGAAGAGTCATGCCCATTTTCATTAAATCCAAAATCGTTATTTTCCGTGTTACCCCAACCTTTGTCATTTTTATAGTCACTTCTACCCCAATTTTTAGGCTTAGGATAATGTGTGTGCGTGCCTTATATTCGTTCGAGTCTCTCTCAATCTTTTTAACTTTTCTAACCTGAACGTCAGCACATTTATTCTCAATTTTCTTTAATAAATCACAATATTTTAATTTCTCTTTGTCAGTGGTCAACATTAAATAATTTATAATATTATTATTTAGCCGCTTCAGCATAGCATATAATTTCTTCATTTGTTGCTCATTATTTTTAATAATAGCCTTCATTATGTCAAATCCACACCTTTCAAATACCAAAATCAATTCCTGGTGAAAGTCAGAATCATCAATTACATTATTGGGGTATTTGCAAACCCTGAGCCCCTTAGGTACTATATTAAGATGCAAGCAATGGTTTAAATAAGCATTATCCATCTCTAACATTTTATATTTATACAATAAATCACATACGATGGTGAGGCTGGACTAGTTACAAAGACAATAGACAAAGAATGGAAACATTTTGCAAAAGTATCAGATTTGAAACATATTTTTGAAAATGAGTTGAGATACACATATCGGAGGAGTAACAACATTAAAGGTTTGTTAGAAAGGGGTGTTTATGGACGTACTTTAGAAAGAAGTATAAGGAACAAAAAAGGTATGTTTAAATGTGGGAGCTGTAATTATTGCTCCCACTTGTTGACAGGGGATGTTCTGTTCTTAAAAGCAAGAAACAGGAAGATCACTTTAAACACATTTGTTAACTGTAATACGAAGAGTATTGTTTATGTGGCCTTATGCAAGGCCTGTGACTCATTTTATGTGGGTAAAAGCGAGAGAAAGCTTAAACAAAGATTGTATGAACATCTCTATGACATAAGGACGAAACATGAGAATAATGCCCTGTATAGACATACTTGTGTGTGTAAAGATGCTGAATTTAGTTTTTTTGTTCTTGAGACAGTACCCATTGATCCTAGAGACGGATTGCGGGAAACAAGAGTGGAATACAGGGAACTCTACTGGCAAGTAATATTAGAAGCTTGTAGACACCCAGGTCTAAATGACATGATTTCACTCACCCCAGTGTTAAAACTCAGAACTGCCAAATTATAAAACTAGGATCACCTACTTAAGACGCAAATAAATTTTATATTGGCTTATTAAGGTATGTTTTAAAGTATTTATGAACTGTAATAAATCATTATTTTATGGGTGACAAAACACATTTGGAGTATGTTTCATGACTGACCACTAGAGGGGGTTGTGAGCTTTCAGAAATAAAATTTTTATGGTATTTATGTTATTTATATTACATGTGTTTTTAAACTACTAAACTAAAGGTTTTAATCACACTACAAAAATTAAACATTATGTGGCATAATGATTGTATAAAATCTGGGATTTTTAGGGATTAAGTTTGTAGATTAGATGTGTTTTAAATGTTTTAAATGTATTAAGTACACATTGGTGTTATACATTACTTTCCTTGTTTCTACTGGTTGTAAATTAATTGCTGAGTGTATAAAGGTGGTGACATGGAGAGGAAATTTTATCTGAAGAAGTTGTGGGATGAAAACATAAATTTGAGCTTGTCAGCGTTTATCTTGGATGTCTGTTCGTGTATTCATTAAACGCTGTTGAGTGCTACTACCGGTTTGGAACCTTTGTGCTTTTTTTTCTGTTATTATACATATATTCAACCCTGGAGGATGGTTTGCTGCTAATTCTATAACCCAGTGCAGTTCATTACATTCAGTGACCTTCACTATGCCCTCCCTTTCTACTCACATGAGTAACCTGTATAACCATGAACTTAAAAGCGTGTGTTGGATTCTTAGAAGTATGCACATACAGAGCATTTTGTTCATCTTTCTGTGTAATGCTGTACAAGTGATGTATTCTGATTTTTCAACTTACAATTAGTTTTCCCGACACAGTAACTGGGGCATGACTGACACATCACTATATATACCACATTCTCCGTATGGCAGTCTGCATATAACTTGAATATATATTCCTTTTTATTTATGGGGTGAACAAAGCTATTCTTATCACTAATCATGAATCATGTCTTGTAATGCCTGCAAGGAAAAGTACCTGTTCTATCTGATGTTGACATAGTTTTGTTTTTATTTCTCATTCCTGGTTCTTTACACAACATATCTTTCAGATTACTGTTGCGTCTAAAACCAAAGCTTGGTTCTTTGTCCACTATATTTTTTAATCTATCCTCACTTAAGATTTTCCAGTTTTGTTTAATTAATTTGCAGACCCCATTAATATTGTTGTTGTATTGTAACATAAGCCTATTTTTATTACTTCTTTCTATGTTACTATTTTGTGTCATTATGTTGTTCTCCTTTTATTCCAGCAACTTTCTAAGTTTCTCAGAGCAATACTTAACACCTGTCCCTATTTCTGTGCTTTCTTCCCCCATTATTTTTGGCTTTATCCAGATTTTTTGCACTAAGATTTTGAAAGGTATGATACACTTAAAGGCCTATGAACTGAATGAAAATTCAGGCAGGGAGAAGACGAAAGATGTGGATGCAACTATCTATATGAAACAAGAAGGAAGCACTCTGTGCTGCCAGTGATAAGAGCCTGAAGGATAAAGGGCTCCACTGAAGAGTTCTATACCCAGCAGGTCTAAGGATTTTTCACACAAGGGACTTCCATTACCTTCATTAATCCTGCAGAGGCATTGGATTTCATGAGGGAACCAATTTATCTTTGTCTAGGGACTCCCTGACTGTGTGTGAAAATGTGGGGGGACCAACAGTGCATTCAATGAGTTCCAGATTTTTTTCCCTCTGTTTATGAAGCAGCACAAAGCTAAAGCATAAAGTGTACCTAATTAAAGAAGCCAGGAAGAGAGGAATGGAAGATAAGTGATAAAAGACATTGTTCAATGGACCTTGGTGGGGATAGTTGGTATGACTACTGTTAAAATTCATATGTGTTATGACTTTTTTTTTAACTTCCTTTCCATGACAAGCATCTACATGAAGATGGGATACTCTATAGTGGAAATGAGTACAATGGACACTCCTTTTAGGTAAAAGCTGGGTGTCTTTTTATTTTCTTTTTAGTCAATACCACACATATGAGGTGATGTATTAATCTGATTGACATGGTTTTATATGCTTGAATAAGGAGGTGGTGGATGGTAAAATGAAATTAGAGTATAGGATGTTTGTTGGGAGATTTTGGGAGTATGATAGGAATGGAATCTCAACCTATGTGTAGATAGCATGGGGTAATGTCTTACAGTAATTGATATGTGACATGAGTTGTGTGAATGACATTCATTAGTTTTTTTCTTTTTCTTTGTACAATTGTACAATTGTTTCTTGTAACCATAAATGTGTAGTTCTATTAATGGTATGAGTGGAGAGAGGGAACTGATTTTTTTTTTGCTGAGTAATTTGCATATTGATGCCAACCTGAACAATAACACAGATTGATGCTAAGCTCATTGAGTTGAGCCTATGGGTGATTTTGTTTGTAGGCTGGGAAGGAAGGAGAGATTCTGAAATATGTATAAGTTATAATGAAATGTTGGGAGGGGGGTATCATATAAGGCGGACTATGCGCTGTGACCTTGAAGTTGCAAGTGGATGCATTTTCAGATTTGGGTCAAAGTTCAGACTGAGACACATTCAAGGGAGAAGAATTAGTTGCATGGTGTTTAGGCCCACACGAAGATTTTATGTAAGAGTCCCTTGATGTTTGGATGGGTGATATTGACCAGGAAGAGGAGAAGATATGAACATTCAAGGATTTGCCATAGGAGTTAGAAATGTGATGAATTATGTATGCTGGAGGAAAAAAGCTTGTTAAAGGTGAACAAAGGACAATGGAAGATATGGCATAGTGATTTCTTGTGAAGACATATTAATACTGAAAATAAAAATCTAAAGGCTAGAGTTAAGAGGAAATCCAATTGACATAGTATAGGATGATAGGAAGCAGGCAAAGGGACAAGACTATTTAATTGATGGAGCAGGTTGGAATCTATGCCAGGTGAAATACAGTCATGGTTATTACAGAAAGAGCTGTAGTGCAGATTTGTAATTTTATGAGATTTTCTTTGATAATGTAGTCTGACCATTTTGTAAATAGGTACATACTTTTTTGGGTGGAGGAGGAATGGGGTTAGACGGCATCCATCTGAACAGATAGAGCAGATTAATAACATACAGAAATTGGAAGAGGAGCAGTAGAGGAGGCTATGGTGATATCTGATGAAGAGTAAGAGGTAGTGTAGGGAAGCAATGTGAGATTTGGTATGTGGTAAGATGGAGTCTTGGGCATTTGAAGTGAGAACATGGAATGGGAATGGGATAAGAAGGCAAGAGTTATGAATTACTGTAGATGAACAAAAGGAGAAATAATAGATTTACAAGAGACACATTTAAATAATGATGAACATAATAAGTTAGAAGGGTGTGGGTGTAGACTGACTGCTCTTTCAGCATTTGAGAATAAATAGATGCTAGGGGTATTATTATTGAAGAAGAATCTGTGGCCACTGGAAATAGAAGGACAACTAGAAGCTTTGAAATGGAATATGATGGGAATTAAGGGGTGGATTTGATGGGAGGAAATCTAGTTATATCATTTTATATTCCCCCAGGTGCCAAGGTGATATAATTAAGGGTGCTGATGTTAGTAGTTAATGAGATTTAGGAAGGGGTACGGTGTATGTTGGGGACTGGAATATAATAGTGAGTAAGGAACAAGTAGGTGGAGGTCCTAGGAGTAGGATACTTTCAATAGACTGGCATTTTTTGAGGACTCACTTTAAAGGCTTTGGACATGGTGGATGTTTGTTTTTTAGGGGCAGAGAAAAGGAGAAGGTAGGAATATACCTATTACATAATTCATGATTAAGGTCAAATAGAGGCTACTTTAAATCAGGAACATGTGAATGCAGTGACTTAGTTATGTCGATACAGAGCCAGTAGTTTTTTTTTTCACATCATGCTGTCTGAATGTAGGATTACAAATGGTTAGAAGAAAAGAAGTTAGAGAGGCATTGAAGATTTCCCACACACCTGCTTGAAAGGCAGAAGGAGTGAGTTTGAGTAGCAGAAATTGTAAAGTAGGAACTTGGGAACAACACGAATGACCGAACAATGGAATAGGATGATACATCAAGAGATTGATGAGAAATAGGACAGTTGGAAGAGGCAGACATGACTTGATTAGGGAGTTAGAATATATACAACAAGACAAAGGGAAAGTAAGTGCTCAGAATAGAAAAATAGAAAAAGAAATTAAATAGAAATTACAAAAATTGGAGGATGAGAGGATCTGGGAGAAAACAATGGCAGTGGGGAAACAATTTTGCTTTCTACCCTAAGAACATTAAAGCATTAGCAGCGAGACTGAGATAACAGGAGATAGAAAGGGGAGTGTATAAGATACAAAAAGAAGGATGCAGGAAAAAGGAACAAAACCTGGAAGGGATTTTGGATGGATTCAGGGAATTTTACCAAGAAATGTACAAGAAAAAGGTCCAAGTATATATGAAGGAAGCAAAGGCTAGAGGGGAATTGAGGTTGCCAACAACGAACAAGCTAACTGAGCAGGAAAAAGATAGTATGCTGCATCCTGTAGGGAATTATGAACTTGAGAAGGTGTGGTGTAGGATGACAAAAGAAAAGACCCCAGGAAGTGATGGCTACAATTGAGCTTTAGGACATGAAAAGAGACCTAGTAATGAATAAGTGGCATAATCTGTTTAATGAAATATTGAATGGAAAGTTCCTCCAGATAATTGGAAAGAAGCTATGATAACAGTGATCTTTAAAGAGGGGAAAGATCGACTGTGTCCACCCTCCTATAGACAAATATCAATTCTGAATATTGGCTAAAAGTGTTTTACTCAGATTTAGGCATAGATTAGCAAGAATATTGAAAACGGTGATAAAAAAATGACCAAATTGGCTTTGTTGGTGGGTGGGTCTGGAGGACAGTGGACAACTTAATAAAAACTGCGTTTATGATTCAGGATGCTCAGGATAGAGAAAAGGAGAGGCCCTAGCTTTATCTCACTTGATGCTGAAAAACCTTTTGATAGAGTGGGATGGGATTATTAAGTTCTCTGTGGCTGGAGCATGGGACTGTCTGGATAGACGGAATCAGATGGTCCGAAGGATTTATCAGGGAGCTATTGCTAAAGTAAAAGCCAAAATGAGGTTGCCTATTGAGGTTAAGATTTAAAGGGGAATGCAACAAGGCTACTCTCTGTCATCTGTATTGTTTGCTATGTATACAGAACCACTGGCAAATAAGAATATTGACTATTATAGCTACAATTGGTATGGCACAAAGAGGAATATAGCATTGTATGCTGATAATATTTTGTTAATTTTGGCTGATTATTTGATGGATGGAGGGAAGTTTTGGGAGATATTAGAGAATTTTGGAAGAGTCCCTGGGTACAAAGTTAATATAGAAAAAACTGGAAACCTTGAGATTAAAAAAAGAGTGGAAGAGGGAGCAATGAAAATGTCTGGGTAGAAAGGAATAAGTAGATTACTGGAGACCACCCTTGGAGATCTAGAACTGGACTGCAACTAGAACTGCTACTAGAACTGGACTGGACCAGGGAGACTCAGAAGTTGGTTAATAATACATAGGAAGAAAATGACTTTGGGGAAGTGGAAGGAAAAGATGACAGTAATAGGGTAAGATGAGAAGACATCTTGTAAAGGAATGGCTTATAGAGATAGGGAGATAAAAGATAATGTTAGGTACTAGTTGTACATTGTCATAGGTGATAAGATAAAATGTTTGTAAACGGTAAAAAATGTATTCCAACTTAAAGACATTTTGGCATTGGATTACTTGGCAGTAAGAAGTAGATTGAATCAGATGGATAAAGAGGTAAGAGAGGGGAAAGAAATGCCTGATTTATTTCAAGACATTACATTTCTTCAAAGTGAGGTTTGAAAAATCTGTGGAAAATGGATTAAAAGGAATGCCAGTAAGAGGTCTAATGAGCATATAAACAGCTTGGAAAGAGAAGTAGGGTTGACAACTGAAGAGACAGAATGGAGCAAGATGATTAGGCCCTCAAGATATGCAAGGACAAAATGTTTGCATGAAAGTGTCTCCCTAAATACTTTTATACTCAACACAGACTGAATTGAATGTTTGTTGCAGCACAAGATACAATTTTGAGATGTAAGGAAGGCAGGCATACCTGGAGATGCATTTTTTTGGGATTGTGGGAAGCTAGAGACCTCTATGAGACATTTGAAAAGATTAGTGATAGAACTTCCCCTATTGGAGAATGAGCTGAGCCCCAAATTATTCTTGTTGGGATATAAGACGATATTATGCTGGTGGGGTTGCTAATGAAAATAGGGAAAAAGATAGTTATCAGAAGATGGAAAAAGGAGGAAGCCCCGGAGATATAGGAGATGACAGATTTAATGAATAAGGTGGAAAGGGAATACTGGGGGGAGGAAGAGATTGTTAGTAGCAAAAGACACATCAGAATATGGAGTAAGTGGAGAAATGTCTTGACCAAGAAGCGGAGTCGAAGCAAAGTCCCGAAATAAATCTGTGGGATGGGTAGGCCATGAGAGAAGAGAGAGACAGGAGATTGATGGTCATGGAAATGGAGTTCTTGTCTGATGGATGCTTAAAATGCTGAATAATGAGTGGAATGCAAAAGACTATAAATGTAAGGAGGTTTGAGGGGTGTTTGTATATAGTTAAGTTTAAAAAACAAAATAAAATGGTATAGTAAGAATTAGATGTTCATGCTGTTCTATATTTAAGGTGCTTATTAGATCACTAGGATAAGGTAATTGGGTCTGAGGTGTTCTGTTTCTGTTAAGGGAGGGGAGCTACTTAGTTATGTAGACAGCTACTGAGGCTAATTAATAATTGTGCACCATGCATGGGGTTATCATAAATAATGATTGAAAACTGAAATTACTTTTTTCCCCTTTATTCAGTAATTAGTTATATAGACAGCTTCCGAGGTTAATTAATAATTATGCACCATGCATGAGGTTTGCATATAATATGTGTAAAAAAATCTGTGTTTGTTATTTGGTTAACTAAAGTATTAATTTCCAAAAAAAAAAAAATAATGCAGTTTGTTCTCATCGCTATAGAAATATTAATGGTATGTGACATAAGATAGAAAATAAAATTACAAAGGATATAAAGATTTAGACAGAAAATGAAAACTGGGAATTTAGACATAGGGAAAGAAAGGAAGTTACCTTTGCTTATTATAAATAACTGAAAACTGAAATTCTTTTTAGTCAATACTTAACTATCCAGACAGTACCGAGGCTAATAAATAATTGTGTACCATGCATGAGGTTATCATAAATAAATAATGATTGAAAATTGAGATTGCTTTTTTTCCCTTTATTCAATACTTAGTTATACAGACAACTACCAAGGCTAATTAATAATCGTCCACTATGTGTGAGGTTTGTGCACAATATGTGTAAAAATCTACATTTGGTATTTGGTTTAAGTATTAATGGCCAAAAAAAGAAATAATGCAGTTTGTTGTCATTGCTGTGAAACTATGGAAATATTAGTGATGAGTGACTTCAGTAGTGACAAAATAAGGAAAATAAAATTACAAAGGATATAAACATTTAGGCAGATAATGAAAAGTGGGAATATAGATTTTGGGAAAGAAAGGAAGTTAAGTTTGCTTATCATGAATAATGATTGGAAATGGATTTGTTTCTTTCTACAATAACATTGCAGGACATACAGGGAGAAAAGGTTAAATAAGAGTTACAGATAACTTTAGTACAAGGATATATTTAGAAATAAAGAAGTGTTTAGGATGGTGAAGGGTTTATAAAGGTTTACTGAGAATAGGTAGTTAGAATGGAAAGAAATAGTAAATAAAGTTGGGGAGTGAAAGTGGCATTATAACTGAATTTTATGAAACCTAGACATTGTGGTAGGTAGCACTGAAAGGTAAATATAAAAGCTGATGGTAGTGATCAGTGTGGATTTTTTGAGTGCTTGGAGAATGGTGGACAACATTAGAAGAACATTAATGGTCATGAAAGATGCACAGTTAACACAGAGGGAATTAGTTATTCTGTCCCTAGACCTGAAGAAAGCATTTGATTAAGTTAGGCGGAGGTATTTATTTTACTTAATGATCAGGTTGAGGGGGGGACTTCTGACATGATGCTTGATTTGAAAGAGAGGCTGTATGAAGGATCTAGGAGAAGAATTAATGTCTGAGTGAGGTAATCTGAGGAGTTATTGTTAGACAGGGGAACCAGGCAAGGATAGTCCCTGTCCCTCATTACTTTTTCCATTATATTTGGAGCATCTTGTGATTAGAAATTCTACTGTCAGGATTTATATTGGGGGGCAATACAATGGAAGCTTATTCTTTTTGAGGAAAATATCTTGCTTAAAATGATATAGCCAGAAGAAGATATGCCAGTGCTTTAGAAATTCTTGAAGGTTTTTGAAAGACTGATGAGATAAATTGTTAATATGGAGATGTTGCAAGCACCAGCAATACATTTTAGGCTCTAGGGTAGACTGTTGCCAGCACTTATGGGGAGGTAAGATGATTTAGTATTTGGGTATGTCACTAAAAGAATCTATTGAAGAGATCTTTGATGAGATATATGAGCTGGTATAAGAGAAAAAGCTATATCGTTATTGCTGAAATGGAGGAGGAGATACTTATACAGTAAACTCTCAGTTAACCAAAACTCAAGCAACCAGCACTGTCAAGTAACCAGCAAAAAAAAAAAAAAATTAAAAATCAAAGAAATACAGGACAATTTTCATGTGTTGCACTTTCTGTCCCCCCCTGCAGTAACATACCCTATGTTTTTATAGTTTTATAGTTTTATAAAGGAAGATAGGAATACAGTCCCTCTCTCCCCAACCTGAGAACAAGTCAAACCAAACAAATAGTATAGGGTACAGTATTAGTCAGTAACTCTCAAGCAACCAGAAACTACAGTTATCTGGCATCTACCAATCCCCATGGGTAACGGTTAACTGAGAGTTTATTGTAGTTAGTCCATGGAGTGCAAGTATCACAGTTGCTTATATTACTCTAGTCCTTGTACCTAGGGCAGGGCTTTTGGCAGGTGTTACAGGGGAGATATCTGTAGAAGGTGAAACATCTGATGCAGAATATATATTGGAAGAGGAGAGATTAAGGGTAGCATAGGAAGCTATAGTAATGGCAAAGAGGAGAGGATGATTAAGGATTCCGGATGTTAAGACATATCTTACAAGCAGGGCCATTTGATGTGCTTGAAGGTCTGTGGATGTAGTAACAATCAGAATAGAAACATAAGGAGAAACTGCTCGTAGGGTGGGACTGGGGAGGGAGGTGATATTATTGAAGTACTGTATGAACCCCCAGGGATTACCATTATTAAATGAATTGCAAAAATTATTCTGCCTCTTTTTGAAGAGAAGGGTCTACATGACTGTAGAGCAGAGGTGCTACCCATAGGAGGCACAAGAAAGCACAGGGAGACAGAGACTGTGATGTACAGCTTGAGGAGGAGGAGGAGGAGACACAGGCTTGTTAAACATTAGTTTCATCTGGCAGTAGGAGACAGGTTTAAAGCATGATGGGAATGATGAAGGAGGAGTATCAATTACAGCAGGCATTAAAATGGGAATGCCCGGGGGGGTGGGGTGGCTATGATGTGCAGGAGCATGAAGTTGGTGAAAGGAAATGGGCAGAAGGTGCCAGAAGCAACGGAGGAATGGTAAAATCAGTGCTTTCTATAGCTTACAAAATGGTGGTAGCTCAAGCAGGGAAAAGCAAGCCAATGAAACAAAAAGTTAAACACAACACACCAGTGGCTCCAACACCTCTGAATACATTTATTAAAACAAGATCTCAAGCTTTGACTCAAAATGTGCTTCTTCAGGCAATAAAATCAAGTTAAAAGAAAATGCATTTATATAAAAACTAATTATAACCACATGATAAAAAACACCAATGAAATTGAGCTATCTAATGTGCCTATGTTTCAACAATGGCTTAATTGAGATACACTGATTTAACCCAGGGTACATATCTGCTTTAAAATTGCAGCTCTATTTATATTCTTCACTCTCCATAATGGCAGCAATATACCCACCACGTATTCCACTTGGCTTTGTGAAAGCTTGTGTTTTAATAAATTGATTCAGAGTTTTTGGAGCCATCAGTGTATTTTGTTTTTTAGCTTTCTATAGCTTATGAGCTGTCTTGGAAGCTGAAATGGGGTATAATAAGGAAAATGAAAATACCCTGGGGAGTTGGGCAGGCAATCAGATTTTGAGTGGAAACATATCAACCAGTTGCCCAAGAATACCGCTAAGAGTTGAGTGGCTTAGTGGGCTAATGCACTAAGTCTGGGAAGTTTAGAAGTTTTGGGTATAAATGTTATACATATATTTTACACACCCAGGAGTAAGGCAAAGGAATACCCAGGGGCCTCTGATATTTATTTGAAATGGGATGATGGTCAAAGTGGTAGTTGGGTACATATTTTTGGGTTTTGCTAAAATCTGAAGACCTTTAAGGATGGAATGTAGGATTTAATATAAAGGGTATTTTTAATGAACTATCCAAGGAGCTATTTCTATTGGGGAGTGAAAGGCAGATACCTATTCAATGTGAACACTTAGTTTGAGTGATATTAGTAAGCCATAACTACTAGGAAGTGGAAATTGCAGGAATCCCCCCCCCCCCCATTGTTAGGGAGGTTAAACAACCGGTCACTCAGTTGGCAATTAAGGAAAAGGAATTTTGGCAAAGGGAAGCTAAGTGAAGATATAGCAATAACTTGTGGCTGTGGTTGCTGTGGGGAGATGATAACTTTGAAGAAGAAAAAGATGAGGTATAAGGCTGTAAAAATGTACCAGGGATAGAGTTAGCAAAGATAAGTTGAATGGGATACTGATGCTCTGATTGGAGGAACCTAACCTAATTAAGTGACATAGGTTAACAAACCTATGTTTAGTTGGAGTTTAAGTAGGGTTAAGTGCTTGAGAGTGGACTTCATGGGCCTTATGGTATATTCTTCATGATGGGGTTAGGGCAGTTGTGGTTGCTTTATTCTTTTCTTTTTGTTATTTTTACTTTTCTTTTCCTTGTGTTGGGTGTTTGTTGATATTTGTTAAAATGATTTTGGAGAATGCTGTTTATAGGTTTGTTTAGATAGGATATTCAATGAAGTAATGCCTCTCAATGTCAAACAATTTGTTAATAATGAGACACTAATTTAGCATGACACGAGAGTGATTCATTTACTGGAATGTTAAATGTATAAGAGACTTATACAAATGAGCAGATGTGATTTGCCCCTAGCATTTTAAAGGTTTTCATAGACTCAAATGTTAAACTGAATATCTGATCTTTGGAAGTATTTCGGTATACATTATCTTCCTGACTGATGTATTGTTGCAAAAATATTAATAATTTGTTTATTGCAGTAGGGTGCTTGTATGGAAGACTTATGAAAGAATAAGAAAGCATGTTGGAAGGTCAGGACAAGACATGTTGTAAGAAGGAGAGAAAGAGAGATACATATAGAAGAAAAAAGAGAACATGAGAGACACCATTAAGAGAGAGAATGTTACTTCTGAAGGGGAAGAAAGAGTAAGTATTGTACTATTTTATTAAGTTGGTTAAGACAGAAGAAAACATGATGGATTGTTTAAGAGATAAACATGGATTGCTATTCTTAGGAAAATATAATGGAAGTAGCTAAGGCATCTATGGCTTCTATTTATGCTAAGGAGAAAACAGAAATTAAAATGTAGGAGTGAAAGTAGTAAGTGAAGTTAAAGACATAATGAAGGAAATAATTACAGAGGAATTAAATGATGTGTTACACAAAGTAAAAGAATGATGTGTAACATGAGTAACCAATATAGGATAGGCATTTTATAAACATTTGGGTAATGAAGAAAAAAATGTTTTGGAAGTGTTAAATGAATGGTTTGAAATGTACTTAAATGAGAAAGTGATAGCACCTGTAGTAAAGGGCCAGATTAATTAACACCTACACCAAGCATACGATCTGTATTCAAGAATATCCCTATTATATTTTTTGTGCTTTCTAGTCATTCATAAAATTACCCTAAGAGTACATGTAGTTTTCACTTTCTGGTAACATTTATGAATCTCTCTCATTATTTAAGGCTGCAAGAAACTCAGCAGGAAAACTAAGATTAGGAGGAAGAAGGTGAAAGTTATGCTTGTGTTGTCTGTATGCGCTAATTAATCCCAGGCAAAGTTTAAATTGAAACAGGAAATATACGTGACAGTCAAAACTGAAGGCCTATATTATTGCATAAAGCTGACTATAAGAATATAATGAAAATATTAACAGCAAGAATGCTAAAATAAAATGAAAGTGGACAGTTTGAAGAAATACATGGCATCCAGAAGAAACAAATAAAGGGAATGTTAATATTGATCAAAGTGATAATGGATGACACTATAAAGAAAAATGGTGGTAAGTTATTAGCATGCAATATATGAAAAGATTAAGATAACTGAAGTCAAGAGCAGATTAGGAGCATATTAGAAAAATGTCAGGCTTGGCAATATGTTTAAAGTGGTATATTGTAATCTTTGGGTGAAATTGTGGCTTAAAGTGTGGCTAAGTGAGAAAATAAAGATGAATAAAGGTGTTAGGGATGTCCAGTCATCAGAGTGATTCTTTATTTGATTATGAATGATGTTATATGAACATCTGAAGAAAAAGTGTAAAATGTCAGCAGAAAATAGAAGTAGTAATAATATTATATGGATATTACATGATAATGTTGCATTGATAGGCAAAAATATGTTTTAGAACTTAAAAAAGAAGTTGACAGGAAGATTGCATAGGCAAATTTAAAGATTAATAAAGAAAAAAGTAAAGGAGCAGGTATATTGTAAGTAGGAGGAGTGTATATTTCAGAAAAGTGGTTACTATTTAGGAATATTTTTTTAAATACAGACTATGGAGGAACTGTGGGATAAGACTATCAAAATAAACATTTCTGTTAGTTTATGGGAAACTTCCATGATGCCTAATACAAGAGAAAAAAAAACATAAAGTATATTACTTAATTTTTTTTTTTTTGCGGGGAGCATGGTTAATTCCTGTAGAGAGGTCAAAAACATATATCCAGGAAGAGAAGGAGATTGATTTTGTTACCTTCATGAGTAATTTAGGTTTCTTTGCATTTGTAGTTTGTATTAAAAAAGATGAAAAATAAAGTAACTAATATGTTATGCAGTTGTTTATATAAACAACATAAGGAGTCATGGGAGAATAATATGAAGTAAAGAAAATAGATGATGGAAATGAAATAAAAGATTACAGTTTAAGATGTTTTTAATTTAAAAATGTATCTGTTTAGACACATGCAGCAACTGGAGCACCCACATTGATACCTTGCTAAAAGGATACAAGGCCTAAACAACATATCCTACATGGACCGACTCAAAGCTCTGTCACTACACTATATATCATACAGTCAGTTAAGAGATGATCTGTGTCTGACATATATGGCATCCTCTGACCCATTACTGACAGAATTACTCCATATCAGTAAGTCAATAGCATCAGAAATACTCAGTATAGGGATCTAAACCTCTATGGCAACATCAATAAAATGGTTTAGAGGGACAGGTATATCTCACAGGGGATACTGCTACTCTGGAGTAGACTCTCCAGTCACATAAAACAAGATTCATCCCTGTCCATATTCAAGTCCAACTTAGATATATAGATGGGAAACAGAAAATTTACCTCAGGATTGCCCACTGTGGTAATAATGGACAGAGGATCCCATACATGGGTCCCCTCAAATTATATACTGTATGATCCCATTCTCATAAGATGAGACCAATCTACAGCCAAATGGAAAAGGTTTCAAGCACAAAAAGGGAAATTGGTTAGGCTTAAAATGGCCCCCAAGGGCAGCTAGCCTGGTACTTACCTATGAATCTATGTTTATGTGGAAATTAGACATGGGAAATATTAAAAAAGACTGGAAATCATGGTATAAGAAAATAATGATGGGAAACTATGTTCAGTACAGGCATATTAAGCTAGATAAAAGAAAAGACAGTAGATATAGGAGAGGCAATTAAACTATAAAGTGTATATGAATGGTACAAATTTATGTGGAAGGTGTCTCTGAAAGTTACCCATGAAAGAGTATATGGAATATAACGTATATGAAGAAAGAAAATATATTGTTCAAGACTATACTGCTGAGGACTCTAGTACGTATTTTTTACAGACAAAGATGTATGGAATTTATAAATCTAAGGAGTTAAAAATAAGCATGGAAACAGTAATAATCATGTACGGAGATTATAAGAGAAAAGGAATAAAGAAGTAAAAATAGACAAAGGTATTATGGCAGGAGTATAGTTTATATGAAAGAGAAAGTTAAATATGCAGCAAGCAGTATGATTTACATGATGTGTCAAAACATTTAAGGATTTGGCTATGTCAAAAAGAGAGGGGTTAAATTCTGATGTATAAAAAGACTCTGTAAATCTGTATTCAGTTTGTATGGTCATGTGGATATTGCTAAAAAAATAATAACCATATTTAAACATAATTTAAAAGTGTACATGGAAAGAGAAATTATGAACTCCTATTCTATTTTGACGAGTGTCCTGGGATGTTTTCCTTCCACATGAACCACCACCAGTTCAGGCAGGTGGGACCTCAGTTTAACATCTTATCTGAAGGACGGCATCTCAGGAATGCAGCATCCCCATATACTGTACTTTAATGTCATTACTGAAAAAAGAACGCAAGTATCTGGGTATCGAACCCACGATTTTCTGATCTTCTGGTAGCACAGGCAGTGGGCTACCTTTTAAGCAATTAACACTAGCTGATGGTGTTGCACACTGAGGGTATGGTGTCATATATAAAGCAACTTTGGCACCAAATACTGTCTTTTTTCCTGGTGCACTGCATTTTGGAATGTTTGAAACATTTTTTCAGTCTATAAATTCTCCCCACTCAATATGCTTTAAGTATCATAAACAAGTGCAACGTGAAGCTAGTTTCTTTTTTTTTATTTTGGATCTTTTCACATTTAACAGCTTTTTTCCACATCATTCCTTCTCTTGGAAATAGTGAATTTGTTTTTTCCAGTTTTTGTTCTCAGTATGGTTGAATCATCCATTCTTCAGCCTGCAATTCTTCATTTTTAGCTCATTTTTACTACAACTGCCATCTCTGAAGCTGCACTGAAACTTGTCTAAAAACTGGAAACACTGGATTCAAACATTTGAGCTAATTCAGTGAAAGGAACTGTAGAAAAGTCAGAAACAATGCAATGCACAATGTTCTTTCATGTTGCAGGTAAGGAATAATAAAGGTAGAGAGGTTTCTGGCACACTGTGAGCCAGAGGAGAATCATCCATAAATGATAAATTTATAATTCATGAGAAATGAAAAGTTCATGAGTCAGTAGGTGGTTATGTCTTTGGAGTTTTTCTCCCTGGGCCTCCTCTGAAAATGAGCTCCTACTCAGTCAGACTTTCCCAGTAATCAAATGTCAATAAATAAAGAAATTATGTGAAAGAATAAAAAAATAAACAGGTTGCAGGACTATGAGTTGGAGTTTCCATAATTCACTCATAAGAAATGTAATTATATGTGGTATCAGAAATACTTAAGTCAGAGTCAGACTATTATCAGAACCAGAACTGAATCAAGATAAAGCACTGCCTATGGGAAGAGCAAGTATGCTTCAAGTAATCTACCTAAAGGTATAACTGAGGAGGTGGAAGATTGCAAAATGAAAATTCTGAGTGAAAATGCAGCTGTAAGTGAATACTAGAAATAAAAATATTAGTCCTTGCAACTGCATGGCTTTTAAGATTGCACGTGGTAACAACTGAGCAATCAGAGAATGCTCCTAAAGCAAGCAGTAAAGCTGCAGACACAAAAATTCATGTTGTAGAGCTTTTCACCATAAGCTATGAGGAGGATATAACCTTTTCACAAAAATGTCCAAAAGTTGAAATAAATTTGTACATAAAGGTCTGCATTTAGTAGAGGCAAAAGAACAAAGCAAAACTGACATTTTTAAGCACAGTTAATGTGTAGAATGCAAATGCTGCTCAGACTGTAAGCAGTAATGTTAACTTTTGGTTAGAAAAGTTTGTGATTAAAGAATATTTAAGCTTAATACTGGTGCAGAATGCAATATACTGCCACAATGTCAAAAACTACTTTTAATGCACTGATACTGTCTGCATATAGCCACTTAGTCTTTCGATGCATTCCATTGTCAAACAGAAACTATTGGATCAAACTTGCATGACTGTAAGGTGATTTTCCAGATAGATCCCATGTAAAAGCACTTAAAGCAATCATATATACTATGTTGTAATACTTAGGATAGGGTCATAAGAAATAAAAGGCTATCGAGTCACAAGATCATTTATCCCTTGCTAATACCTGTCTGATACTGTAACCCTTTTTCAAGGGGGGGAAGCAGATCAGTCCCAGAGTAAATGTATGCATTCATCCAATTATGTGTTTTTTGAAGGATGATAGTATGCAGAGGAAGTTTGTTCCAGAGATGGAATAGGTGTTGGATAATACATTTTTCTTTTCAATGCATTTTATTTATGTCCGGGTGGTGAGTTAAGTTCCTTGTTCTGGTATTTGTGGAGATATTTGACTCACAAAGATACAGGAGATTATGGAGGATGTGTGTCTTGATGACACAGAATGCAATGCACAGATTACCATGCAATAACCTACAAGAAACCAAGTAAATGGATAGCACTTCAAGATTTTCCTTTTAGTGCAGATCCTTTAGGCCAACAATCTTCTTTGTTCAAAACCTCTGGAATCTTATGAAACACTCGACATGATTGAGAGGGCTCGCTGTTCTTTTACAGAAGGATTTACAGATTTGTACACATTAGAAATGTAAGCCTAATGGTACTATGGAGGCTAGAAATGACAGTATGAAAAGTAGATGAAAAGAGAGCAAGCACAAGCTGACAGCTCTGTAATTTACTATAAAATGTGATTAACATAAACTACCACCAATTACTCTTTTGAATCATCAGTAAACTATACCTAGTTCTCAGATGCAACTATAAAAGAGAAAGGTGATTTATCCGAACTGAACATATCCTATGTGGTTCCTGTATTGCTTTAGCATTTTAATTTATTTTGTACATTGGCAAACTGGATTACCAGTGTCCTTTTCAGTCAAAACCATGTAACAATAAAATTAGCAAATGATCAAGGTATGCAATGCTGACATATAGCAATAAGATATGCATTTTAAGTCAAAGGTCAGATCAGTACTGAGCACAACTTGACAGAAGTTATTTAAGAAATGAAACAAATTACTGTTTACAACAAAAATCAGTTACAGTAAACATAAGATGCTCCGAATTTGACTTCTCTGTATTAGGACCATCTAGAATGCAATTCCCCTCAACAGTAGATGTCTGACTCATTCTGCTATCACTAAAGTATGAAAACAGTATCTTATTGAGGAAGCAACTTGAAATTGTTTGGGAGCAGTAATATAGTCATATAATACATGTTACCACAGCTTTCATTTCTACTAACACAGATGACTCTGCTTGGGTTTTTCATTTCAGCTCTAATTTTTACTGTATATATCTTGACAGAATTACTGTATTAGTTAATTGCCATGCAAGATGTATTTATTATACATCAAGGTCTTGGCTGAAACAAGGGCTCCAGTAGTCTATTTCAGTAACTTGTAATGCAAAATAATAAAAGAATAAAATAAATAACCACTCACTAGTAGTGCAGTGTGGACTGGAGAAAATACCCATAAGCAAACTGCTATTACCAGACCTTGTAGATCAATGGAGCCAGGCAAGAAATTTCTTTAAGCAACACTAACTGTTGAAGATAAGAATAATTACATTTATTGGTTATAAATAGGAACATTTCACTTTGATAATATGAATATTTATTTTCAGTATTCAAATAAGGATAATGAAGGGAAAGCCACATTCTAAAATCCATTTCACGGGGAAATGTTTCCCTCCTAGACCCACTTAAGCATGTGATGAAGCCTTTTGGGTTGCACGAAGAATCTGCACTCTAATGATACAGTACAGAATTTGAAACACTTCTACCTAACCTAACAAAGAAACAGATTTATATTAATAGTCTAGTGAGACTAAACTTGTTAACAAAGAATAAAAATAAACTAAAAAAAGAATTGATAAAACAAACATTGCAGCTTGCTCTGAGGCACTGCACGTCTTGGGTAAATTGACTGGTATAAGACCCTTATACATATATATGATTACTTATTCCACATTGAAAAGGTCTCTCACACATTCAGTGTTAAGGATTTTTAACTAATATTCACAGCAAATAATACTGATTCATATTAATTCAATGAAATAACTTTTTTAATTAATATAAAGTAACACATTCTAACCAATCTGTGAGCTTCCTGTTTGAAGCTGTTACTATGTGTTCTACATCCTGCTCATTTGCTCCACATTATGAGAGACAGCATTCCACATTTTGGAGATGGAAGATTGAGAGCCATGGACAACACACCGCCAGGTAACACCATAGGATTACCAAAGAAAAAAAAGCTGTATATAATAATAGAAGGTATTACAGTACACAGCATACGACATATGAGTCCACAGCATTAAAAAGTTTAACAGAGATCTTAACAACACAACACAACATTAGTGGTACGATAAACACTTCTGCCAGATCTCAGTGACTAAAACAATATTACAGTAATACAGACCTTCAATTTAACACATCCTTGTCAAGTTGCATGAAAAATAAAGTCTACCAAAGCCAAATGTGAGGTAAATTTGGCCTACCAGGACAAGGATAACCACAAGACATTCTTTAGCTATGTCCGCAACCACAAAGGCAATACACAATTGTGTGCAGAGCTCATTGTAAATAGAACTACCTTTACTGAGCCAGAAAATATAGCAAACCTACTGGCCCACAAGTTATTCTCCAAATTTACTCATCTCTCCCCCTCAACCTCCCCTCAGGAAATACCATCAAATATAACTCATCCTACTATCATTAGGGAACAAGTCCTTGATGCTGTTTCTAAGACCAGGAACACTGCATCAGTGGGCCTAGGCAATATCTCAGGATGCCTTCTAAACAGCATGAAACATGACCTATTAGACCAGCTGGAATTGCTATTTAACTGTAGCCTCCAAGCAGGCTTCATGCCTCATGAATGGAGAACAGCAACAGTGCAACTTGGGCAATTGGATGGTGAGTAGGAAATTCATCCCTGGCTTAGCACCTATTTCTCCTATGGACACAGGCAACCTGTAAATGATTCATGTCCTAGGCCCTGCTTGTAAATGTTTCATCTCCCAAGCCCTTGCTTACACGTATCAACGTTACCAGAACTTGTCAGAGGTTTGGGATGCATGGCTAGGCTTAAACAGTCCCTTGTGGTCATTAGCCTAATTAACACCTATGAACCTCCACATTCAATAATGTCTTAATGTATCTAATATAAGAGTAAGTGTGCAACTGTATAATGAAGCTCTAGTGTGATATATGCAGAGATGCAAACAAATATATCAAAAAACAACATGCCTGCTTGTATCATTATGATGCAGGTAACAGGACCTTTCCTTTCTCAATACTATAATGGTAATTGGTGAACCCAGAACATGTAGACTGTGGTAGACACATACCTTTCAACTGTCCAGATATTTGCAGTGTCCAGATTTTTGCCTAATACTTTTGGTCTGTTCCTCTTAAAATTCATGTTTATTTTTCTGGCAAGTCACTGAGAATTGAAGCAAGTGAATAAGGACATACATTTGAATTTCAGACTTCATATCCTTCATAAAATGTATGCTAATGCAAATCCTGTTATTCTAGCAACCTTCTGAGTTTATAACAGCAATATTTAAAATCTGTTCATATTTTTGTGCCTTTGGTCCCCATTAGTTTAGGCTTTCTCCAGATTTCTTGAGCTAAGAGGTTGAGTGGTATGTGTAGGCAGTAGACATGCCTGGACTGATAAGGTGACATATTCAAAACCTCTTGCGTCTTTGAGTTATTACCATAGAACTCTAACTGCTCAATTCCACAAATCTGTGTTGTTTAAGTAATCAGTCTTTATGCATTAGGAAATGTAGGGTAGAGTGTGTTCTTTATATTTTTACCATGCAGTATATTAATGGTGTGCCAGAGTTGTCTTTAACTGAGTGCTATTCTATTTTATCCAATATTGCTGCTTCAATGAACATGGTCAGTGAAACTCACATACTCTGTGCATAGAAACGTAATGTGTAGTTCAGCTGCAAACACAAAGTGCTGTAAGAAATGTATTACCATCCAGCGAGTCAATGATAAGCTGATTCCATGTCAGTCAGGTTAGCATGAACTAACCTGGTAACTTCTCGATGAAGAATACAAAACATGATCAAGTGACTAATCAGGTGATGTGATGTGCCATGTGCATGGCAACACATACAGTTTTGGTGGTCATAGTGGTGCAAATGGGGAAAGTAGACTCATAATTAAACTATTTACAGTACACTTCTGCAAAAAAAACAAAGGTGTAACCAGATATCAGGACCACCTTGGTACGACTCACTCAGCGCTTGGACAGTTTCACAGCCAAGTCAGCATGCCTGAGTATAGCACTGACCATGTCAACAGTGCAAAGCAGAAAAATATTGCTGAAATCTGTACAGCAAATATAAAATGTAACAATTGGAAAAGGTCATGTGACAACAAAAGGCAAAGCACTTTTGAAAAATTGAAGTAAAACAACTAAAATACTCCTCTTCACTCCAAACAAAACTAAGAACTGGGACAGGCAGCAAAAAACAAGTGGAAACGAGCTGTCAAACAATCCACTTTATTACTAAGTGCTTTTGTCCCTTACATGACGTGGGACTTCTTCACGGTAAATTGAATAGTGAAGTAGGGTGACTATTTAAAGTTTAAAAACACCAGTCACAGAGCACATGTTAAGCAAGTCGCAATACAACACTCTTGAATAATAATGAAATCCATTATTTTTATTTTATTTTATTTTTATTTGACATTTGTTAACCGGGTTGGTCTGACTGGGCATAGCCCTTTTTCAGCAGAGACCCAAGGAGAAAAGCTCCAGTATTACAATGCATAGACATTTATTAGCACAGACATTTGTTACAAGTCAAGTAAAAAAATTAAATAAAAAATGAAATAAAAATAAGAATTAAACAATGAATAGCTAAGGAAATCTGTACATAATAAGTTTATTTTTTTTACATGAGAAACGCATTGTGCAGAAAAATGAGAAAAGCACAAGTAAGTTAGAGACTTATCATCAAGGACTAACCCAGATAAATGTTTGATAATAACAAAGTAAGATCAGTTATAAGTAGATTTAGGAAGTGACATTGTAGAAAGAGAAAGAGGTATATAGAAAAATAGCACTAGTAAAGAATATATGAGACAAAAATGTACCAAGATATACAAGGCTGATGTTGGTAAAGTGTAGTATAGAAGCAGTGGAAGAGTATAAGGAGTAAAAGTGTGAAAGAACATAGAGCAGGAGGGGTCTGGAATAGGTTTAGCATGATATTAGCTAAGTGGGAAGCACTCAGTGGTAGTGGAAGGTACCTTATGTTGGGTCCTGGCAGGGGCATGACCATGTTATGTGGAAGTAGTCCTTGATTGTTATTTTAAAGGTGTTTGGTTCAGTGATACATCTGACATCGTGGGGTAGTTTATTCCAGACATTTGTAATGAAATAGCTATAAAGTACTTTTTCAATATTTTTAATTGGTCTGTATACTTGGAGAAGGTTCTGTTGTGAGCTGCGGAGGGAGCATTTGGGAGTATTGGGCTGGTTGAGAGTAGTAGAGAGAAGGACAGGAAGAAGGTTGATGTAGAAATGAATGAGCCGAGAGAAGTTGTGCTTTTAGGATTTGATGATGAACCTACTTCAGTAAACTTTGGAAAAGCCTGTTTGAAGTAATCCTATGTGACTAAGCTATGGTTAACCTACAAACCTCCCTTTGTCCTTTTTCTTCTTTCTCTCCCTACATACTATATCCCTTGTTCTGAGGGGTTTTTCTCTCCTACTACAAGCCATAAGTAGGGCTGCTATTATCCAACCGTATAAATAGCGTCACTGTTGTTTCCTCCCCTGTTCAGTACTGGTAGCTTTGTAAATATTGTTCAGTTTGGGTTTGGGTTGTTAGTTTGTGTACTATGCATACTGCAAGATATTGTACTTTTTCTAAGTTCAATATAAACATGCCTTTTTGTCCCCTTTTTGTACTAATTTTGTTGCAAACCATTATGTGTGTATTATTGGTGTAATTCTCATTGCTTGTACCATCATAAGTATGCATGGTTTTATTACAAAAATAAAAAATTATTTTTTAAAAAAAAAGGATTTGATGATGAAATTCCAGCCACTGCAAATTTCTTAGTGCAATGCAATGGTGGGTGCAGTAAGATACATTGTAGGCAAATCAAGCTATTTTGTTATAGGTAAGTTTGAGTTTAGTAAGAATATTTGATTGGAGCTGTGTGAGAATAGGGACAGCATAGAGGAGAGTGGGAAGTAGGAAGGCTTGTACAAGGGAGAGTCTGGAGGCAATTGTAAGGTATTTATTATGTCTATAATACAGACCTAGTTTGTGATGGCTCTTTTTTATGCACTGCTGAGTGTGTAGGTTGACTTTGAGATGGTCATCTATTATAACACCTAAGAGTTTGGTGTGGGGTTCAGATGAGATGGTAGCATTATTCAGGGAGGAGACAGAGAAGGAAGATTTATGATGCTGAAGGGAGGTAGGAAGAAAGAAAGAAGAGGGATTTAGTTTTCTTAGGATTCAGTAGAAGTTGGTGGGAAGTAAGCCATCTTTCAATGGCGTGGAGGGATTCTTGGGTGAGGGTATGAAGGTGTGTGATGCTGTCAGAGCAGGAGATAATTGTAGAGTCATCAGCATATTGTATAAGGGTAGAAAGGGGACAGGAAGAGTTGAGGTCATTAATAAAGATGTTGAAAAGTAGGGGACCAAGGATGCAGCCTCGGGGTACCCCAGTTTGTACTTGAAGAAAGGGAGAGTAGTTTGATAGCCATCTCACAGCCTGAAATCTATTTGCGAGGTAGCCGGAGAACCATGATATAGTAGAGCTAAAGAGGTTAAGAGAGGTAAGTTTGGATAGTTGTAGTCTATGAGAAACAGTATCAAAAGCTTTGGATAGATCTAGAAACAGGCAAGAAATTAATTTATTGTTATCATGTGATATAGCGATAGCATTGATGAAGAATGTCAGGGCAGTAGCAGTACTATCCTTTGGCCGAAAACCATGTTGTGTGGGGGTCAGGAGGTTTTCCTGGAGAATATGATTAAGAAGCTGTTTGTGGATACATTTTTCAAGAATTTTGGACAGGGGATCAGATGCAGTACCACCTTTATGCAATGGGATACCAAAGAACTTTTCCAGGTATCAGGTACAAGCATTCTTTGATAGATCTGTTGGTTAATATAGAGATAGGGAAAGCAATAGAATTATCAGCTAGTTTTAGAAAATAAGGAGGTAAGTTGTTAACTGATGGAGAGCATGTTTTTAGTTTGGACAGAAGTGATTTAATATAGGATGTGGGGACAGGTTTAAGGGAGAAGGAGGTCAAACTGATGGTGATTTGTGGTGAGGTGAAGGTAGCAGTATCTGTTTTGGTGAGGTTACAGATGGAGTTGAAGTGGTAATTTAGAAGAGTAGCAGTCTTGGTGGGAGAGCTGTTTGGGCTGGGATTAGAGGAAGATAAGCTCCCAGGGTATAACAGCTTCAATTTTTTGGGGGGGATTTAGAGTGAGGATTGTTAAGTGGTTTGTCAAGGATGATCTTTTTTGGTTAAATTGCAGAGCTGTCTGTATGTGAGAAGGTCAGAAATGGATTTGGATTTGTTCCATTGTTTCCAGGCACTATCTCTCTTACGCATTAGGGTTTTTGTGTCTTGGTTATAATAGATGAATGGTTATAAGGGGTGGTTATAAACGTTGAGGTAGGGAGAGGAAAAAGCTTAAGTTTAAGTAATGAGGAAGTAGTATATATAAAGAGAGATGGTGCTATAGAGAAAGAGTGAGTGTGAGAGTGGTTGTTTAGGCGAGAGGCACAGGTGGGTGAGGAGAGTTTAAGGGGAGAGTTCCTATATGAGAGGTTGCTATGGTAGCCAGAAAGAGAATGGGGGTGGTTAAGACACAGAGAAGGATGATATTTGTATTAACTGTTTTGGGAGTAAACATTATGTGTGTAGTAGAGATTAGTTAAGAAATTATAGAATTGGATATTTATGACACAAGTGGGTTGAGGGAGTAATGGGTAATAGAAAGAAATGTGATTGGTAGACAGTATTAAGAAGGAAATAGTTGGTGATTGGAGAGTGTTAGGGGAAATTGAGGGGTAGGAGGGGGTGTGGTCAAGGGGATGAGAGTATAAATCTAATGCAAGAGGGGGTGGTTGGGAATGGGGGTAGGGTAAGGGAGTGAAGTGAGCCTGAGCGTAGCGAGGGCAAATGCAGCAGGTTGCCCCATGATGAATGTCGCCAGAGTGAACAGAACAGAAACAGTCAGCTGCTATGGTGAAAAAAAAACAGGTCAGTGCTGTAGCACAGTATATAAGACCAGGAAAGTAATACCCTCTATCAGTCTTGTCTTTAACTCCTATGAGCTAGTATACTGAGGCAGCCACTACCTCTATAGTACAGGTGTGGGATATGTCTGTAAGATTTCTGTCAATAGTGAATCTTAAGTAGGGGAAAAAACTCCTTTACATAGATTTTGGTAGTACAAAATTGCTAGACTGGTAAGTTATTAAAAGACAAAGGGGGGGGATCTAGCATCTGACAACAGTGTATGCTATTTACAAGGCACAATGTACAGGGAGAATCATTTGAGATAAAGAAACAATTTTACTGTTGCAAATTATGTTAAAAAACATACACTGTTAATTGAGTTATGAACCGGACAGCAGGGGTCAGTCACAGAGTCTTGTAGAGGGCTTTTGACTTGTTGAGGGTTTTACTTGGCCCTGGGAAATAAAATACACATTCAGCAACACAGTGGGGAACTGTAAAAAGGAAGAAATAAAAATTAATGAGTAACAGGAAATAGAATGTAGAGGGAGTAAGTGGGAGAGCTGAGAGAAGAGACTGTAGTAGAATAGCGAGTGAAAGGGGAGAGTTTAGGATAGTCAGGAAGTGAGAATAGAGCAGTGAGAAGTGAGAAAAAAAAAGAGCAAATGGCAAAGCAGATAAGCACGGGGTAGACTATATTCAAATGAACAACACCAAACTAGCACACTGAATACGCCGGAGGAATAACCTAAGAATAATACAGCGATACAAGGAGATTATCCTCAATAGCACTCATGTGTTTTACCTACAGCCAATGAACAATGCCTTTTCGGCAACTAGAATAAACAGTAAAAAGTACGCATTCAGTATCTACAACAGTGGGTCTAGCCAGTTATATACATTACAATCACTTACAGCTCATATGCAGTATTTAGGCAAGAAAACAGCAATCTAGGCAAAGCAATGTCTACAGTATTGCTCATGCACAGTTTAACATATCACACTAGGTTGTAGTCTAGAATGGGCAGTTATATGAGACCAAAGCATAATGGCAGACATATGCTCAAGGTACGCAGATAATGCTCCCTTGGGAATAGTAGGTCTGCATGCACTTGATGTAAATTAACAATTCCCTATGCACAACAATCTATATCCCAATATCTTTAAGGCTGGAGATTAGAGTCCTCTGTTTGAGCACAGTGTTCTGTGCAATATGTGGAGTGCAAGTAAGACTAAGTTAGGTTTTAAACAGACAGTTAATCTAAACAAGTGTTTAAACAATAAAACACATTTGGAGCACAAGGAAGACTAAGCTAGGTTAAAAAAAAACAATTAAACTAAGCAAATTTTAAGACAATAAAACACACAGCATAGGTGGAGCGAGCACCATGCCAAGACGCTGGGAACAGAGGTGGGTGTCTAGTACATATTGAAAATGGTGACATGAGTCAACAGACAAATAAATAACCTCCATTCTTGTGCTATAAGAGGGGGAGGAGATTATCAATACTGCAGAATGATGAATGCGGCCAGAATGAGCAAAACAGAAACAATCAGCTGGTGTGGTGGAAAAAAAGTAGGTCATTGCTGTAGCACAGTATAATACCAGGAAAGTAATACCCTGTATCAGTCTTGTCTTTAACTTCTATGAGCTAGTATACTGAGGCAGCTATTACCTCTATAGTACAGGTGTGGGATATATTTGTAAGGTTTTGCCATTAGTGAATCTTAAGTAGGGGAAAAAAACTCCTTTACAGAGATTTCAGTAGTACAAAATTTGCTAGACTGGTAAGTTATTAAAAAACAAAGGTGGAAGCTCTAGCGCCTGACAACAGTGCACACTATTTACAAGACACAATGTACAGGGAGAGTCATTTGAGATAAAGAAACAATTTTACTGTTGCAAATTATGCTAATTAAACATACATTGTTAACTGAGTTATAAACTGGACAGCAGGGGTCGGTCACAGAGTCTTGTAGAGGGCTCTCGACTTGAGGGTTTTACTTGGTCCCGGGAAATAAAACGTGCATTCAGCAACACAGAGGGGAAATTGTTAACTGAGTTATGAACTGGACAGCAGGTGTCGGTCACAGAGTCTTGTAGTGGGCTCTTGACTTGTTGAGGGTTTTACTTGGTCCCAGGAAATTATCAGCATAAAATTTGCATGAAAACTGTTGCTAAGATATATGGTGTAAAAAACACAAATAAAAATAATAATGTTCTTCTTTTGGCTTTTCCCAGTTAGAGGTCGCCACAGCAGAACTCCGGTCCACTAATAACTGGCAGTAGATTTTTACGGTGCCGAGGTGCCAGCCCAACACCCAACCTTTAACGAAGGCACACCCATTCACACATGTCTTTTGAATGCCACTCGACCATGGGAAGGACATGCAGACTTCACACAGAAGGCGCTCCAGCCAAGAATTGAATGGGAGAACCTCTTGCTGTGAGGCAACAACACTACCACTGCACCACTGCAGCTTAGTACCCACACAAATAAAAATAATAATAATTCCAAAAATTAATCAAAATGAAACTTTAAAAGACTGAAACACCTAAGAAATCTGTATTTCAGATATTAAAAGATCTCATTTTTAAAACACTTTTTAAAGAAAGATTATCATTCAACCCTGGTGGCTGGCTGGCATTTAACCTAATTTGCCAGCATAACTCAGATGCATCCAACAAACTAACTGCATTCTTTTGGGCAGGAGGTATGTTGTGAAGCTTATCCTGTCTTGTTACCTGAAATACTTTTACATGTTCTAATTGTGAGACAACTGCTTGTTTTTTGCAGCTCACCTTATATCATACCTCTCAACTGTCCAGATTTTTGTAAAATGCCCAGATTTTTTTTTTATTTTGGTCTGTTCCTCATACAATTTGTGGTTTTCTGGATTTTTGTGGCAAGTCAATGAGGACTGAATTCACTAAATAATGACAGGAAGTTGAGTTTCAGACTTCATATCCTTCAGAAAATGCATGGTAACACAAGACATTTTATTCTAGCAACTTCCTAAGTTTATAACTGCAGTATTTATAATTTGTTCCCATTTTGGGGGCTTTGTTCCCCCATTATTTTTGGCTTTGTACAGATTTTTTGTGCTAAGAGGTTGAGGGCTATGCCTTATATCTATTATGCTTTATCTCCATTATACATTAAAGATGTACCCAGTGTAACTAAGAAAATTAATGTAGTTTCTACCCAAAATACTGTTGTGCAGTCTTGATATGAGTTTCACATGTTTGTTCAGATGAACTTTGTGATCTAGATATCAAGTATGTATCCCAATCATACATCCAGTACCCTTGATAATGAGCATGCACACTGCATCATGCATTTGGGACCTGTGATATCAAGTATGTACCCCATATTTTGTATTCAGTGCCCTTAATATTAAATCTGCACCCCTATAATGCATTCAGTACCCTCGACAGCAAGTATGCACTCTACATTATGCATTCTAGCCCCTTGCCAGCTAGGCTTGCCTTACTTGTCTGGAAGGCATTTCTCCAGTTATTTATCAAACTCTTCAGACTTTCTTAAAGACTATTAGTTTCCTATCATCACCTAAGGAGATTTTGATGACAATATCTCTCAAGAAAGCAATATTTAAACCTGACCTTCTTGATAACTGCTGTTCTACCTTGAATCTTCATTTTATTGCCAAGGGAAACAAAACATAGTTTATGTACAGTTTGAATTTATGTTGAATGACTGTATTCTTTTAGTTCTTTTTCAGTTCCTTTGAAGGACTGACTTTGGCAGTAAGTAAAAAGACCACAACACAGTCTACAGTAAGTAGCAGTCTGAAAAACTAATATATTTATTGAAAAGTTCATTTTATTTATTTAGAGTGATGAGTTAGTTCTTCTAGGTATGAGATGATATATATATACAAGTATGAAGAATCTGGCACAAATAGTAGGCATATTTTTCTACTGCTTTTGATAAGTACTCCGGGAACTCTTACATCCACCTGAACTACCATCAACTGAGGTAGATGGGAGTTCAGTTTAAGATGTAATTCAAAGGATGGTGGCTCAGAAATGTATCACCATCTAATGCTGCTTTGCTAGTTCTAGAACATGATACCAACTACCTGATGTGGGGTTAGATATGAAACTGATGCTGTTAACTAGTAAAAGCTGCTGATTCATTTATGTGGCCAAGGTGCTGACTCTCGTTGCCAGAGACAAGAGTTTGTATTGCAGGCCTGGTGCTGAAGGTCTGGTTAGAGAGATGAAGGTGTAGACAGTGGATCTCCAGCTTACTTTCCTTGGGGAAACATTGGGGACCCTTCTTAGAGAAGCAGGAAGGATGTCAAAGGTCTTTTAATAGTATACAGCATAAGTCACATGGCAGAGAGGGAACACATGCAGAAACATGCGTTTCACACTGATGTAAGCCACTGTATGTTACAACCCTGGGATTGAGAGGGTCTGTGATAACCTAAACTGTGAAGCACCTATTCTGACAATATGATATTAGCACTCATCACGTTATTTGACTTTGCTATATGTGAAATTGAAAGGGCCATTAGTGGGGTTTTGGGCACCTGAGTCAAGCAGGCTGTCAGCAGACTGTCATCAAAAATCTACTAAAAGACACCTGCTGCTACTAAAATGCAGACATTGTCACAAAGCAATGGGCGGGGCTAATGTGATCTCAAGGGAGAAGGTGCTTCAGCAGGGAGAGGGAGAAAGGAGTTGCTTCTAATAAGCACACCTGTGACACCTCACCCAGAGGCTTGGTTTCAGTGCAGCAGACTGCAGCTCGGTAATGACACACATTATGTGGGGCTGATCCAGAGAAAGATGACTAATAAATTGCAAAGGCTACATCAAAAGAGATACACAGAGAAACTAATGAATGAGATATGTACACCTTAGAAGGCACGTGACAGAGACAGAAAAACGTGAGAACTAAAATAACATTTATGACTGAAGTGCTGGAGAGTGGGCCACAGATTTTCTAATTTTAATTAACTTTAACCTGCACATCCTCCCTGTCTCTGGATGAGATTTTCCCAGGCACTCTGGTTTGCTCTCACATTCTAAAGACATGTTGTATGTGAACCGGAAATCTTCTAAAGTGCCCAATCATATGCATGTGTGTGTGTGTGTGTGTGTGTGTGTGTGTGTGTGTGTGTGTGTGTGCGTGTGCGTGTGTGTGTGTGTGTGTGTGCGTGTGTGTGTGCATACAGCCTGCACTGGATGGATACCTCATTCCAGATGAACTTGTGTAACTTGCGCCCACTGAGAACTAGAATAGGCTCTAATTGCCCTGTGACCCTGCCTTGGATTAAGTGGGTAATCAAAGAATAAATTATTAAATAAACTTCTTGTTTAGGAAAATTCTTATCCTAGTTTCATGATGTCAATCAGTGCATGGGAATGTGACGGTGTCCATTTTGACAGCTATGGTGAGGGTGATGCATGGCTAAAAATAATAAATTCAGAGTCATATAAAACACGCTCTTGTTTTATGTTGATTTACTTCTGATGTGTAAACAGAAAAGTTGGTAGATTTAATAAGCCAGGGTGTTTCTTTGCTGTGCATTTCTTTGTGTTTAACCTGATCCTGCAGTCCTTTACTAGTGACCTATTTCCATCAGACCAATAGATGTAAATCTTCTGCTTTCTTACATTGCCATAAACATTCCTTAGACACTTGGGTATTGGGGATGATATGAAACAAAATGTATGACAACAAAACTTGCAGGTTACTTCTGTTTTCTGCAATTTATGTCTACAGTGTCAGACAAATCCTATTATATTTACCAGGTCACAGACATACCATGTCTCCTGTGCCATATCAAGTGACTACTTGACCTTGTAGTTTCATTTATCAATCTGTTTTTTCGATAACTCATTTTTCCTTTACAGTATTGGGAAGACACCAGAGCCAAACTGATTTAAAGACAGTAATGTTTCCAACAAATGAGACACAGCAAGTGACTCTGAATGACACACAGGAAAATAAAAATCCAGTCCATATAAGATAGTAGTGCATGTACCAGAATGTGAACTGTAGAATAGCACAAGGGTGATCACCACAACAGTGTGGCATACCACATACATGCATAAACACAGCATGTGGCAAAAATGTGTAGAGGTGCAAAGGATTATGGGCCTTTACACTGACTCCTGCTAGAAATAGCAGCTGGAGCACAGGCTCATGCAAAATACAACTGCTTTGACAAACAAGTGTGTTTTCGCCAGATGTTTGCAGAAGTATATGTCACCATACACAGCAAGTTGGGTCAAAAATTCCCATGGAAAAAAATGAGAAGGTAGGAGCTCAGGAAGTGTGTATGATTGCACTAAGGTACACCAGCACAAATGCAGATGGAAAATATGATGAGCAATAAGCCTAAAATACAAAGGGCAGTTGTACAAGCATCAGTTGTGATCTGTTACAGAGGTAGCAGACCATAAACTTGGCATGCAGTGCATCACTGTCAGTCATGCCTCTTAACTGTACAGATTTTCGCAGAAGGTCCAGATTTTTGCCTCATAATTTTGATCTTTTTCTAATAAAATTGTAGTTTTCTGGCAAATCATTGGCAAAATCACTGAGGGTTGAAGTCAGAAAATAATGACAGACATTTGAGTTTCAGACTTCGTACCCTTCAGAAAATTCATGTTAATGCAAAATTGTTATTATATCAAGTTTCTAAGTTTGTAAGAGCAATATTTAAAAAGTGTCCCTATTTGTGGGCCTTTGTCCCCCTGCTATTTATGGCTTTGTCAGGATTTCTTGCTCTAAGAGGTTGAGAGGTATGCTGTCAGTGGATAGCACATTGTACTTATTTACTGTAAATTATCCAGGCATCAGTGTTTACCACTGCCTGGATGTGGCATGGTGCAGCACTACAAATGTCATGGGCAGCATCCATATCTAGTGGGACTAAATGTATCATGGCAGAAGTAAAGATATCCATGGTGAAATCCACATAGATATACTGTGACATACATTGTGGACACAGCATAACATCATGCAGATATGATAGAATGTAGCTGAAGGCTGACACCCATTAAGAAACTAGGGTCATGCACACATACATCAACATTGTGTGTAGTACCAGTGTTATGTCTAACGTGTTGCATATACAGGTGTGCAGTTGATTGCTGCTGTCCAATCAACACCCATGAAGTACCCTGCATTCAAACATGCAAGGTTACATCAAGATCAGCTCCATTACCTTAACATTAATATATGTAACAGAAAGAGACATATGATATGAGTATCTGCTGAAACAATAATGTGTATGTGTGCTTTCAAAATATAACAAACCTCTTATCCTCTCAACAGCAAGGTCTGTCACTGGTTGGTGTCCTCTGTTTTATAGTTTGTTTCATACTCTGATCTATTATTAAACACGTCCTTCACTGATGGCTTCACTATTAGCACTTTATAGGTTGGTAACAACAAAGCCACGAGCAAAACTGGAAGAGAACAACTTATTGCACAACTGAAAAAATAAAAGCAATAAACATCACCACAGAATAAATGTAAATGTTCAGCACTGCCCACAAACAGTTTCACTAACTGCCTTTAGTGGCGGTGCAGTACCTGCTGATGGCAGAGAATGTTCTGGCAACAATCATTATGGACAGGTGATGACATCATAGTGGGTCTGATGCCTTGCTAATCTGATTCACAAGAGGTTGCTGCCCCCCTGCCCTTAGTAGACTTTGCAGGTGTCAGCTGTCATCACTGAGACTTACCATATAAAAGCACCAGATAACCAGTTGGTTTGCTATCCCAATATGATCCTGATAGAGCATGACAGCCAATATCTTCTTACCTACAAAAGTGACCAGTCCCCTTGGCAAAGGTCATACACTCATGCATGTCACTGTAGGCTTGGAGGATAGTCTGCTTGCTCTGTAAATTTTTAGCCATACCTGCACCACTCCCTTGCCAGCTCTTGATATTGTATTTGTCTCCAGCATGCTAAACCTAGTGCCATAAGTTGGCTTTACTGTCTTCTACATCTCCAGCTGGTCAGTATCCATCACTTGTCCCTGGGCAACATCATGATGGCCCTTGTCTAAGGTCCTTGGTGGTTGTTACCTTTGCTCTGCAAGATACAACAGCAAAACAAATACCAGATACAAATACAACACAGCTGTAGTCTCACAAATATAAGTTAAACATGAGTACTGACACAGTTGCAGGATACATTGGCATCTCACTGCTGCATGTGCATATGTCCATTCAATATCTGCAAAATTCCTTATGGATTCCCACAATCTCTCATGGAAAGGAATGATAGGTGGTGAGTATTGCATGGGCTAGATTGCAAGTGATCAATGTAATATGGTACATCATAGCATGCTGGTAACACACACATGTCGTGGTTATGATAAAAAAAAAACAGCATTGTGCATTCCACAGACAGTAAAATACCTTCAGTACCCTCCAAAAGCACACACGATTACCAAGAGCCAACATGCTCTAATGTGCAGGATGCAGGTCCATTGGCATAGTCCTATAGTCAACATACCTGCAGAGAGAAGCACACATGAACTACAGGCTACAATAATACGATTTAGGTATGCACATGTGCATACCATACCCTAAGACACTACATATATCTGACTCTTTTTCCATGCAGGTACACATTCATCTCTGTGTGCATACACCAGGTTGGAATACTGCAGCTGAATAAACCAAAGAATCCACTTGTACAATGGCTACAATGTAATTAGACTACACATTTACCTTAAGGGACACTTTAAAGTATGTGGCACCAGGGAAGTCCAGTGGTGCAGTGGGAGGAGGGCTGCACAGAAATGACATGCCTTGAGGAAATGTTCTAAATTATAGCACCAAGGTGAACTCAGTGGCCAAAATGGTAGAAAGTTGCATTGCCAAAGCATGTTCTAAGGACAATCTGTAATGTTTATGTGATGTATTACTTACACACACTTTCAGTTGGTGCGGTAACTGTGGGGTACCACAGTATGCCCAGAGGGGTGATGATAGCAGACTGCTCAACCTCTGATGCCCTCAAGAAACATTCTAGAGATACAATGCCAGAGTGAACTTGGCAGACACTGTGAGAGGGCACTATACAGCTGATGTACACCTTCAAGTAATGCTTCAAGGATGCATCACAGGGCTGAGCTTCACGGGTACAACAGGAGAAAACCACACAATCACAACTCACTTTAATTGGATTATCTGTATTCCACACACAGGTAAGACAAATTACACACACATTCACAACTCACATAAAGTCCGACAGGCAGGTATATACCATGTGTCCTAGACAGCTGCATTTGACTGGCAGCATACTGTTCCTGTATTCTCTTGATTGGTCCCTGGGACTGCAGATATAAAAACATGCATTAAAGTACAGTTGAAACCATATATGACCATAGCACAACACAGATGCAGCATTGTAACAGGTAACCTTTGGCCTCAAATGATGTGCAGTCATTTTCTCATAGGTTCACAGGTGTTTACTAGGCTAATGATCACAGGGGCCTTTTTAAGCCTAGCCATGCATCCCAAATCTCAGACAAGTTCTGATACCCTTGACAAGTGTAAGCAGGGGTTTAAGAGATGAAAAAGTTACAAGCAGGGGCCTGGGAGATGAACCATTTACAGGCTGCCTGTGTCCATTAGAGACATAGGTTTCAAACCAGGGATGAATTTCCTGTTCCCCATCCACTTGTCCAAGTTGCACTTCAATTGGATTCGGAAGGAACTCTGCTTCACATGGATGAGAAGCCTGTTCCAGAGAAGGGATAGTCTCTGGGATACATACCTGTCTCTCCAGCAGGTCCTGTTTATATCACAGGCAAAGTTTAAGTCTTTAGAATGGGTAATTTTGGTGCTGTTTGTTTTGTGGTTATGCAGGATGTCTATCAGAATGGGGTCTAACAATACTCTGTATGCCAGGCATAGATATTCCCTCAAAAGCCTGCAGGAGACCAAATACAGGGATAGGGCCTTGAGGCAGTCTGTATGGGACATTTTGCTTACATTTATTTATTCATTTATTTACATTTGACAATTGCAGTCAGTCCAGCTTCCAACTCTACAGGATGGATCACTTACATTAACACTGCTCTCCATTTCTGGGACTGACTGTGGCACTGATCAGTGCATACCCAGTAGCTGCTTAGATCAAGATGTGGGTCTTTTTAAGGGCAACAGTCTTAAGAGATGGTCTACTAAGAGGTGACATCTCCCCACAAATATCCATGCTGCCCTTCCAACTCTGACTACAGAACAAGGATATATACTTGGCCATTTCCTACTGTTTACCTCTGAACATCAGACTTTGAAATGTCTACTGTCCCTTCAGCAGATTTGCCATTGGTGTTATGAACTGTTAGTCACATACCATGCAGCTATATCTATTATATGTGGCAACAGAAGCAGTATTGAACATTTTTATATTTGACATTAGTCATGAAGTGGTTTGGAGTGGGGACTGTGCTAAACACAGACAGTAAGGTAAGCACAACAAAACTCCATGTGCCCGTGCAACATGTGTGTCACTTTATGCATGGAACTTAAGTTGCAGTCACCATTGTCATTTTCTTTTATATACCTTCTAGCTGACAGTGTAGACACTGCTATGAAATATGCAACTCTACTTGTGCACTCGGGGTGAGAGCATGGGAAGTGGGGTAGATTGTCGGAGCCATTATGGCACTGCAAGCATGCATCTCTTCATTGCCATGTATGATGGTGTACCTGCTTATTTATAGTACATAGGAGTACCTGTGAAAAGGACACCATGCTCATCCTGCTCATGGCTGGTACCATGTGCATCACTCATTGCAGTTCATCAGTGAGACATAACTTACATGAAGTAAGCATACATACCACATGCTGCTATACCTACCAGCTCTAGGACATGCAGCAAGTGATTCTCTGAAATCATCCATATATATCAGTATGTGCAGCCATTCGCACCATGACATGTGTCAATGACAGTCACTGACATTGACTCATCATTCTGCAGGTCATATGTAATTCATTTCATGTCAGTGTTCCTATGTTGGAATGATCTGTCTTTTGACATGAAGGGCTCCACACCTATACAGCAGATGGCTTATGGCAGGGATCCCTGATGAAGAGGAGGAGGAATGCATATATTAACCTCATGTACTATTGTCTCCTGCTTCCTGTGGAAACACAAATCATCATCAGTTCACTTAAAGGTCCGGCCATCAGAAAATACACTACGTGTCTGCATGTATATTATTCTTTGGTACATGTTACCAGGGTATTCTGTAGTCAGTTATTGTATTTCTGGCAGCAGATCACCTGTGAGTGAATATGTTGCATGCAATATGACCACAAATGCAGTACATACATCTCATTATGTATGCATGTATGTGTTATTCTGTTTCAGTCCCATTATCAGCCTAGTATGCCATATTGATACATAGTGAAGGTAGCTGAGATTGTGTAACACATAGCTACTAAGTGCCTCAGGTATTGTAAAACTAAGGTTACTCTTTGCCCTGGCAACATGTGTTAGCAATATTGAACTTGTCTGGAGATGGGGCATGTCTCTGTAATAGCCATTACTGGTGTATTTCTAATCTAGTCATGAGTGAGCATCGCGGGATAGCCAGGAATGAGATGTTGGTTTCACTGAAGAAGAGCATGCAGTGCTCTTCAATGCATTTCAGAGGACATGATGCTGGTTATGGAAGAGGCACATGCAAGGCAGCACAAATATAATTGACGGTTGGCATAATGGTTAAGATGTCTACTTCAGAGACACAGGGTACAGGGTTTCATTCTCAACTTTGGTCACTGTCAGATTATTGGCTAGATATGTAGTAATCTGAAGACTGCTTGAGTATGGTCAGGGATTGTAACATTTGAATGCATTACCATGGCATCAACATGAGACACTTTGCAAAGGAGGTTTGAGATGCATTATTATTCTGAGGATAGAGTGGGCACACAAGCCCATGGAGTACATGATGTTCACTGCTAATAACAATGTACAGCTGGCAGTGTTGCCAGAGGTGGTGCATCACTAGTACTGACTGTACCAGGCCTGTAAAGTATCTACAGATCACCATTCCTGAATGATATCTGTCCATAACACACATGGGTGGCAAACAAGGTGTGTGTCAGCCAATTATAAGGAGTGAGCCACACAGCTTTGGTTATTTCTACTCATAAAGGGATGATGATAACATGGTGTAAAGTGCCTTGGCTGGCTCTGCCATTAGTTTAAATGGCAACTTTACAAGGATAGATGCTACCATTAGGACCCATACTTGTGGTGTAAATGATGCCTGGGACAGTGACCTCAGGGCTGTGGCCAGTGGAACATTATTTAGTGCTGGTACTGCATACATTTTACAGATGCATGGTAAGGATTGCAAGGCATCATATCTTTGTGGCCCAGCTATGATAACACACACATACACACACATACACAGTGGTTATGCAAGGTAGTAAATGGTCTAAGCATTACTCGGGCCACAGTGATGTGTTTTTTGGGGGGTAACAGAAGAGGTAGCATATTTGCACACTTCATTCTCTTGTTCTTATTAGCATGCATTGCAAGTGCCATTTAAAGACTGGATACACCTATCCCATGCACACAGGCTTGTAATGCCCAGTGATGTTTGCCTTATTGTCCAACCCACAATGGAGCATTGTCCTTCTAGGACCTTTCTCCTGCCTTGTATGCATGCATGCAGATGCCTACATGCCAGCCTGCATCCACACTCTACATGCAATAATCTCCCCTCATGTATCATCATCATGGCCTCCTCAGTACATTAATATATGTTATGGCTATGGTGGTCTCATGCCATTTCCACAGTCACAGAGTGGAGCTCTAGAGAATTGGAATACATTATTATATTGCTAGTGCTGTGTATCTGAACTTCACATGGACAAAATAAGTGGCACCAAAGACCTTGGGGTGACCTAAAGTTTGGTGGATGTCATGCATCATATGGGTTGATTTAACCTATTCCTGAAGCATATGTATGTATTCCATTACATGATGCAGGGTTAGCCTTAGGTGAGTTAGCAACCTTGGCAAAGGGTTCCATGGCATCCCCCCATTGCCCATTGCATCCCCAAGCACATCACCTGGTGCACCCCAACACTCGCTTACAGTCCTGGCCTATCCACACCTTCCAGATTATTTTTTTAACTTTTGCACAGTTTACTTTACTATTGTTTTTCCTGCATTTATTCATTAATTCAGCACATCCCAACTGGCCAAGAATGTGCTCTGATAACTGTGGAGGAAATCACTACATTAAGCTGGGAGTAGGCCATGGGAATTCTAGGTGCTCCAAGGTACATACAAGAAATTCAGTCTTACTCTTCAGCTTTGCTTTTTCCTGCATCCTTTCAGCACACCCTGACTGACCAAAACTGCAGTGTAATAACTGTGGAAGAAATAACTGAATCAAGTTGAGGAACTAGGGATTCCTCGGCCCCCAAAAGCCAGTGAGTTCTAGATGCTCTGAGCTGCATTTTAGAGCTCTTTTTTGTCCTTTTGCTCCAATGATGACCTGAAGAAAAACTGAGAGTAAATAAATTCTTATTTTTTTTTATTTCAAGCAAGAAATGGGTTGCATTCAAGCTTTAATGCTCAAAGCTAACAAAACAGCAGCCCACAATAAACTGAGAAGACAAATGTTTTTGAGGACAAATAAATCATATCTGGTGATAGCACCTTCCTCCCTGTTTATCTAAAAATGTCACCTTCTGTTCATTTCCCTGTGATTTTAGATTGGGATGAATGGGATAAAAATGAAGGCACAAATAGTCAAAGTCAAATATTGCTGTTGCTGGCATGCACACACACACACACACACACACACACACACACACACACACACATATATATATATATATATATATATATATATATATATATATATATATATATATATATATATATATATATATATATATATATACAGCACACATACCAGGGCTGGAATAAAACTTAAAAGACAAATAGAAGATAACATATTCAACCTATTCAATTCAGATGTGTGCCTGTGATAAAAGAGGATTTCCATGTCTACTAACTGGAGTGTAGATGGTTCCTGAATATATAAGTGGAAAAAGTGATGGAAAATTTGAGAAGTCTAGGAGCAAGGCTATTTAAACATTAAACAGTCCTAGAGAAAAGAGATAATGTCTAGACAGGCTCATTATGAAAACCAGTAGGTTAATTTGTAATTAAACTGTTGACTATTATTATTTGCACAGTATGTTTACTTTTAGATAATAAATCAAAAGTAATCTGCGTTGTTAACATTTTTAATAAACTGGAAAGAGCAGTTTTTTTATCTAAAAAGTTTTGATTTGATAAATGACGTGAACCGTAACATACTGAAGTGATATAGTCACATTTGTGCTACAATGTTATGATTCAATAAAGCCCTGTAAATAAAATCTCCTTTTTCCTGAAAAAAAGAGGATTGCCATGCATTATATTTCTGCTCCGCACAAACTGTTACCATACATTAAAGTATACTGTACTTCTTCACACAAATCACATTAGTCCAGAATGATGACTGACCAACAGCTCATAAACTTATAAAGTAGTTTGCCTGTGTATCTCTCAGATGTCCAGTTTACTTCACACAAATGCACACTATGTGCAAAGCCAGAATGTAACTATTTCAACTGAGCAAACAAAAGCAGACTCAGTTGCTTTCAAGACACACCTACTACCTCACACAGAAGTCAAAATTACTTCTGTTGACATTTCAGATTATTTTATAAAAATGATGACCACGCACTGCATTTCAGCTCTGTTCCATGTAAACCGTAACAAGACATTATCGTATTCCAAGTTGTTTTTTTACACAAATCACATTAATCTTGAGAATGCACACTACTCTTGCAAAGCCAGATAGTGACTGTTTAAATTGAAAAAACAGGAAGGTCGTTTACTTTATGGAGACATCTCCAAACTCCACCCAGCAGTTATAGCTATGTCTGTGAGCACTTTAGATATTTGATTTTAATAAAAAAATAACAATTGTGTATTCTTAGCGCTCAACCTCTTAACTGAAAAATCAGGGACAGAGACAAAATAATGATAGACGAAGACAAAATCAGGAACAGATATTAAATATTGCTCTTATACTCTTAGAAAGTTGTTACAATAGTAGGATTTACATATGTATGCATTTTCTGAAGGGTAAGAAATCTAAAACTCAGATGTCTTGTCATTATTTACTGACTGGATTCCTCAATAATTTGGCACAAAACCACAAGTTTTTCTAGGAAAAGAATAAAAGCTGAGGTAAAATAAATCAAATTCTGCAAAATCAGGGACTGCATTTCCATTATATTTGCTTCATCGACTGAAACAGTAGCCACACGTTAAAGTGTTTCAAACTTCTTCACACAAATCCCAGTAATCTTGCAAACTTAGAATAACGAGGGAAGAGCTGCTGTTAGTGATATTCTTTCACTGACAGGCCAACATTTTAATAGGTTCCTCTGATTCACTTAGTCAGTAGAATAAGGTCTGCATCAACAAGTGTTTTATGAGGAATAAGAAGCACAGAAGTCCCCAAAAAAGAGGATTGCTATGCATTGTATTATACTTTTCTGGTTGTAATCCTCAGTATTTTACCAGAAAAAAAGTATGAGGAATATGGCAGGCATATTAGATGAATTCAGGAATGCTCTGAAAAATTAAGGATAGCTGAATAGTACAACTAGCTTAAATATCTGATTGCTACTAAAAAAAGCTACTAAAAAAAAGAAGTACCTTGGCGCATTCACCAATAACTCAGATTTCTCTTCCAGCCACAGATATTCCCAACAACTTCCAATTTAACTTCTTGCTCTTAACCCACTCATCATCTGCCTGATTCATTGTCTAAATAGACAATGAGCAGGACAGAGCAGGAGGCCAACAAACTGAATGGCCAAGTCTACAACACTTTGTCCTTAGGGTATTGCTGCTCAGCATTTCTTTACTTTAAGAAAATGAATAAATGAATACCAGAAAAGCACCCTTACCAGAACAACCAGAGCAGTGTCCCCAGTGACTGACTGGTTTGCTTATGTGTAAGGCTGGCCATAGTATGATGGGGACATGCAGGTCAGGAACTGCTGTGGGATCCAGCTTGCTGGGGGATGTCAAATACCTGCTGTCTCCCAGATATAACTCTGAGGTGTACAGTGACCAGTATTCTGATTACTGCTTTGATCTGCAAGTTAAGTCGTATTTTGCTCCCATTAGTAGTGCTATGCTGGGGCAAAAGTAGTAAAGGCAATCATGGCTTATGGTGCTCATGTGATACCAGTCCAGTCCAATCCATTTACTCATGACTGAGAAGTGCTGTAAAATGAAACTGGGCACAGTAGTAGTGCTGCTTTAATCACTGTTGCTGTTATCGTTGGATTAGCTTTGCTTTAATCACTACTGTTGTCATCACTGGATCAATAGTATGGGCTATCATATTGTTGCAGTTGTCTTTGGCATGATGGACGGTGCCTAGCCGATTTTGATAATGTTAGTAAGCCACTGGGAATGCACTGCAAAACTGTTGTTGTACAACTGTTTCCTTCTATGATATTTGAATTGCAGCATCTTTGAAATATGTCCTGCCTTAACTATATCCACACACATGCCCACAGTTCATGTACATACATAGTCTGGACCAGTGGGCCATCCTTGTGTACCATCACTGCATGCTTTGAGCATATTTCTCTCTGAATCATGCACTTATTGGTTCCACATTTTCTGTGCATACTATTAGTACACAATATGTTCAGCATTTCGAAATGCCATCTGTTTGGCTTACTTCATTAAACTTGGTTGAATAAAGCTCTGCATTATGTTTGTTGTTTAGTCATTTAGTCAAATCTGACTGTCAGAAGCCTTAAGGACTTTAGAACACAAGACATGTCTGCTTAACACTGATTCTCTAGTGTTCTGTTTAGATGTTAGTTTTTTTTTCTAAGGTTTTGACCTGTGAAGCTTTCCAGGGTAGCTATTGAATCTTGAGGTGAATTTTTTGCTGTCATTTCCAGTGTGAGATGCTATGTCTCTTCTGGTGAATTTACAAATGTTTGTTCATTTTCTAATGGTTCCATGGGTAACAAAACCTATCCTGGCACTTAGTAGGCATAAGGCAGAGAACTAATGATAGGAGGTATCAAATCATTGTTGGATACACGTGCACACACACTTACAGACACACACACACACACAGACACACACACACACACACACACACACACACACACACACACACACACACACACACACACACACACACACACACACACACACACACACTCCTCTGCAGGATGGATCACTAATATGCCTGCATACATTATAGTTGACATCTCTCCCTCTTTTTATAGAGTAGCCCAATGTCAGTGATCTGTGGCTGACTAAATTTGCAGATGACTGCAAATTAGGAGCTGTCATTGAATCTCACGCTGACAGAAATGTTCTCCAGGAGGGGCTGACACTGACAAATAGCTGGTGTCAGAGCTATGGACTAAAACTAAATGCCAGGAAATGCATAATAGTATCCTTTGGGAAGTCATCCATCCCTGGTAACTGTCATATTGACAACACACCCCTTAGAGTTGAACCAGTAATCAGGGACCTATGGACACACATAGATAGTAATCATCCTTTGATCATCACGTGTCTAGAGTGGTGAGAAAATCATTCTATGTCGCACAACTTATAAACAAAGGTATGGCATCTAAGTCCAAGGAAGTCACTGTTCCACTGCATTCGGCATTCATCAGAACTATCATTGAGTACAAGGCCCCCTTTGGTATGTACCTAACCAGGCATATTCAACAACTGGAATGTCCATAGAGGTTCCTCACTAAAAGAACACAGGATGTAAGCAATATATCCTATGCAGACCACCTCAAGGCCCTATCCCTGTATTCTGTCTCCTACATGGATTTGAGGGGACATCTGTGGCTGGCATACAGGGCATTGTCAGACCCCACTCTCATGGACCTCCTGCATATCCACAAAACAAACAGCACCAGAATTACCCATTGTAAAGACTTAAACATTGCCTGTGATATAAATAGAACCTGCTGGAGAGATAGGTATGTATCCCAGAGACTACCCCATTTATGTAACAGGCTCCCCATCCATGTGAAGCAGAGTTCCTCCCTAACCCAATTCAACTGCAATTTGGACAATTGGATGGGAAACTGGAAATTCATCCCTGGTTTGGCACCTATGTCTCTTAATACAAACAGGTAACCTGTAAATGGTTCATCTTCCAGGCTGCTTACACTTATCAAGGATATCAGAACTTGTCAGAGATTTGGGATGCATGGCTAGGCTTAAAAAGGCCCTTGTGGTCATTAGCCTAGTAAACACCTGTGAACCTATGAACCTATAAATCCTAATTTGGACAACTGAGTTATGTAAAAAAAAAAAAGAAAAAAAAGCATAAGATATAACTAATGTCTGTTATTCTAGGAGAAAAAAAAAACTTTTGTAACACAATCATAGGTTCATAGGTGGGTACTAGGCTAATGGCCTTGAAGCCTTTATAAGCCTAGCCCATAGGAGTGCCCTGGCATCATGCCACTCCAAGTTAGTTCCCAGTGCCTCTATCAAGTAGAACCACTGGAGTGATCCCTGGGGTGAGCTTTCTATTCCCCATCCACTCATCAAGGTTTCTCTTGAAGAGACCTAGTTAGGTGCTCTGATTGACATGTATGGGAAGTCTGTTCTAGAGCATGGGCAGTCTGAGTCATGGACCTGTCCCTCCAGCATGTTCTGTTGATTGTGGTAATGAGGTTGAGTTCTCTGGAGCGTGTGGTGTGGAGGGATTGGGATTTCTTTAGATGTAGCATTTCTAACAGAGCTGGGTCAGACGTGGCTTTGTAAGTCAAGCAGAGTTCGCCTCTTAGTAGACGATATGAAACAGAGAATAGCTGGAGTTTTTTTGAGTCTGTCCATGTATGACATGTATTTAAGGCCTAGGATCCTCTTTGTGAGGTACTTTTGTGGCCTTTCCAGCTGTTGCATGTGTCTATTGAGGTACATGCCAAATGGGGCATTATACTCTATGACTGGCCTAATGAGGGAAGAGTAGAGAGAGATGATGACCTCTTTCTTCCTGGATGCAAAACCCTTGGTAATGAGATGTACCACATAGAAGGACTTTCTGACCATAGTGGCAGTTTGATGGTTGATGGAGAGGTTGCTGTCAACCTGTGTCCCCAGATCTGTTATAACGCCTTCAGTGTTCAGTGGGCTCCCATCAATGCGGTAATTAGTGGAAACTCAGTTTTTTCCAAAGGGGATGATGACGCATTTTTTTGGCATTAAGCTTAAGACCATGGTTTCAACACCAGTCATTGGTCTCTGTGAGGCCTTTCTGTAGGATGTCTACATCACTTGGGAAGTTAAAAATGGCTCCCAGCTTGCAGTCGTCTCATACAACTTAAATTGACAAAACAACAGAAACAATGACAGTGCTGCAACAGAAACTTTCTGTTTGGGTAATAAACTAAACATGAAAGCAAGTCTTCAGTACTGTTTGAGTATGTGGTTTGTCCTGAAGACTGTTATGTTTTAATGTAAAATGGCCCATTCTGGTCATCCAAAAAGATGGCAACCCTAACATGCATATATTTTGAGATGTGAAAGGAAACTGGAAGAGTTTATTTTTTGTTATATTTTGAATTTGTTAACTACGGTAGATCATTGATCCCTTTGGACCCATTTCATTTTCAGCCTGTGGTCAAGACAGTGGATACATGACAATATCTTCTTTTTCTTTAGGCTGTTCCCATTAGGAATTGCCACAGCGGATCATCTGTTTCCATTTCTTCCTGTTCTGATACATGACAATATACAGAGTGAATAACAAAATATAATGTATACATATACTATATACGAAGTGACTATCAGAGAAGACTTGAAGGTATAAAGGCAGTAGATAAATGACATACACAGAGTGAAAGACATAACACGATATATACATTCATTATATACAGAGTGGAAATCATCATTGGCATACAGAAAGAACCACACTGAAAAGCAGAGTCAGAGTAAAGTATGTAGAGGAAAGAAGGATGGACAATCCACATGGAAACAGAAAGGGCAATATTGTTGTTTGCAAATGAATTAATGTTTACCATAAATGAGAGTTCATTGACAAGGTATTAAATTGTAGGAGTTCATATCTGTCCACAGTGTTCTCACAGTAAAATTCCTCTCCAAAAATTGTGATTTGAGATCATATTAGCTTCTTTTTATCCACTTAGCTTTACACTAGTAACATATTCTAAAATTAAATTTTATGGAAGAGGAAGAGCTTTCTGAGTTTACAGAATTTCAATAATGGAAGTACAACCTTTGTTTAAAATTGCTACTAATATTTACAAAGTTTTTAACGGTTGAATATATAAAGACAAAATCCACCCCCAGTAGGGAATTCCACTTCTTGCAACATTAGTCTCACATGAACTCTTTCACATTGGCTAAGAAGAAAGTAGAAAATTAAGCACGTCACATTGCTTTGTGTACCATTGCAAAGTTTCACGGCTTGTTTTGCAACAATCAGTTCAGTAATATGTAATTCTGAAAAGTGCATTTCACAAAGCTTGGTTAAGCAATTTGTAATGCTAACTTGTAATTTTCATAATGTAGTGTGTGCAGTAGTTAGTGCAGTGTTGGTGCTGACAGCCAGGCCTAATTTTAAACAATAATGCTTTGTTCTGTTTAACAACTGAAATACAGGATCACACCTATATTGGTCAAACCTCATAAGTAAGGCATTTCAGCCCTGACAGTGTTTTCTAGAGCAGCAACTTTGCATTTTAATCACAAGCAGAGGTTAAATGGTATTCTCACAAATAAAAACTATGGAGTTTGGTGATCTCTGCAGACCTTCTCTGGCACTGAAGTGATGTCAAATGGTGGTGACCCTTTTATTATGAGATTTAGTAGATATGAGTTTTATAAGGGGTCTTAAGATTTGCTAATCTGTACACCTTTATTAAAAATTTAGCAAAAGTTAATCTGACAAAAAAGATTTAATGGAAGACTTGATTAAACCAATTAGTATTCTATGGCTTTGTAAAAAGTTTTACATTAAGACCAAAAAAAAAAAAATCATGCCGTAGTAACTTTTGCTTTACAGCTGTGCTAATTTTACCAGCTACCAGAAGGGAAAAAAAATGCCATTAATTTTCAAGCAGAAAACTAACTTAAAAGCCAGACCAGATACAAGAGAATAACGGCAGATGACATAATCACTGCCTTCAACTAGATCAATAAAGATATGACCTACAACTTGACCTAGTGATTAGCGATGATGTACTTAGTAAAGTACTTATTAAAATACACAGGGCAGCTCCAGAACATCAGCTTTTTCAGGAGAGAGTGGGATTTCTATGCCACTTTCTTAAAATGTGGTGATTTGATTTATTGGCTCACTGGAAAGCCTGCTGACTGAGTCTCAAGAAATAATGATTACTTCTATACCCACCTGTATCGGTACTCGCTGTTATGGCTGGTTGTAATTTCTGATACATCACAAGGAGCTCATCAACATGACAATAATTTATGCACAATGTTATGCCCAGAGTGACATTTTCATTCAAATTTTTAGGGCATATATTTCAAGACATGCCCCAGAAACTCAGTTTTTGAGGCCATAAACTGTTGAGTGTTTTGTTGATGAATATTCACATTTGTAAAAATTCCTGCCGACATACACTGCAGGGTATTGGCACTGATCCAGACTGCCCTGTATTTCTGATGCTGTAATGTGCATAGTTACATATCTTTACAAAGTTGCTGCCATAGATGTCTATCCATACTGTTTTAAGTCTAAATTTCGGAGTCTCTCTCTTTCTCTTGCTTATGACACAAGACCCATTTTTGTTCAATTCTGTCAGGTTATTCTGAAATAAGCACTGAAAACATAAAGCTGGATATATCTTAACACTGTGCAATATATGCCAGCAAAGACTTTGTGTGTGTGTGATAATGATGTCATCTGAGAAGTTTTAATGTGTCTCAAGTACCAAGTAGGGTTACCACCTGTCCCACTTTAGGAGGGACAGTCCCTCTTTGGGCAGTTATGTCCTGACCAAATATATTAAACGTGGCAAATGTCCTGGGATTGTAGGACATAATTATGTCCCATATGTAATGTAATAGTTGCATAGTATAGTTCTTTCTGTATCTAAAATACCTACATGTTACAAGAAACAGGATAAGCAACTAAACTGCTACAAGAATAAGCTTATATTTAGGCAAGAAAGGAAAGTTCTATCCCTTGTACTGACCATGGGTTTGTCTCGTCCTGTAAAATCTGATGTGTGTCCCAAAAATGTCCCACTATGGCCAAATGAAAAGGTGGCAAACCTAGTACCAAGCAGCATTAAATAAACTCTAAAAATAGTATTTTAACACTCAGAGCTATGTAAATATAAAATAATAAGTTTATTATTAATGTTAATTTCAAAGGAATTAAGTACATTCATTGTGTTTTTACACCAAGAGTTATTTATATTTATTGTGGTGGTTCATTTTAAGGATGTAACATTAAAGCAATAATCCACGGCTGTGTGCTTTGATCATGAGGGTGAAGCCTGAGTGATTAAACAAAGCCAACTGTTGGTAAATCCTGATATACGCATGCACAGGACTGGAGTATTGCTTTTTATACCATAACATAATTTAAGAAAGAAATGTGTTACCTTTTTTAAATAATGTGATTGTATAAGGGCAGTTCACACTTTTTCCATATTGCCTTCACTGTTCTGATGTAATGTGAATGTATATGGGACTTACATTCCAATGCTTGCACAGTACATCAGTGTGGGAGGGAAAATCAGCTGAGAAACTAAAATCTCCACTGCTGTTTGTTTAGTTTTTTTATTGTTAACCTTTGAAAATAGACATTTACACGGACAGCACAAAAATATGAGGAAAATCAGGCAAATTTCTGTTTTAGTTTTGCAAAACTTTCCTTATTTTCTCATATTCTGGTGTGTCATCCAATATACACCAACAGAAATTTTGGCTTCTCAATAGTACTTCAGCAGCTGGACTTTTTTCTGTTTTTATATGCTCGATTTACTAATAGCATGCTAATTGGACCATCCAATCAGTGTGCTCATTTTTTGAATAGTAATGAGGCATTTTTGTATAATTTAGCATGTTACATAAGTAGAGATGGCTCATGATTGCAGTATTTAAGATCATATAACTGTGATGTTTATTGTTTTAAACAGTACCGATAGCGTAGATAATTGCTCTGGACAAATTCATATTTAACATGGTGGAATTTTGTAGTAATAAATCAAGTATTGTTTTGACTGTTTTCACTAGCATTTCTTAGTTTTTAGTTTTTATGACAACCAGAAAAAGATGTTGTTTATCTGTTGTAATTGTTCTGCTCCTTTGCAATAAAACACTCAAAAACTGATGGACTACATCTCAAAACAGAATTTTTTGTGGTTGCCTATAATGTATGTCATGGATTTCTGTACTTTGAAATACAATGTTTCCTTTATTCTATAATTACTTTTGCAATAATTGCAGTGCTACTGTAGCCTATACACTATAATGGATTTTCTTCTAACATATCCTACATATGTTATGGAAGTCTGCATTTATTGAGAACTTCAGGATACATGACTTGATCAATGCCTGTCACTGCGGTGGTGGCGTAGTCTGCGAGGAGGAGCGTGAGCCACATCATTACTTGAGTAACGTTTTCATTATTCTCGTTACATATTAGAGTAACGTTTTCATTATTCTCGTTACATATTAGAGTAACGTTTTCATTATTCTCGTTACTTATTAGAGTAACGTTTTCATTATTCTCGTTACATATTAGAGTAACGTTTTCATTATTCTCGTTACATATTAGAGTAACGTTTTCATCATTCTCGTTACATATTAGAGTAACGTTTTCATTATTCTCGTTACATATGAAGTATGTGTGCTTTGAGCATATACTTTTTGAGAGACATGCAAGTGGTTGCATATATCATGAGTACCTCATGTTTCATGCTAGTGAAGTTGTATGTCAGTGAAATACTCTAGTGAAGTCATATGTCATTGATATGCACTAGTGAAGTCATATGTCATTGATACATGCTATTCAAATCCTATGTCATTGCTATACATAAGTGAAGTCATATAACAGTAATGCATTCATCATAATGTAGGTATAACACCATCTGCAGAAGGCACTACAATACATCATGGTGTCTTCTCAATCATTTTCAGTGTTATTGTTGTAACATTTAATACCCTTTGTATTGACAGAGAAATATTAGGATCTACTGCTTGTATAAATTGCTGCCTCTGTCACTGTATTTATGATTCAACTTTCAGGAGCCAGCAAATGACATTTCTGGTATTTATTATTCAATTTGAGGATTATAGTCTATAAATTATTGTAATTTCCATAGATACCCATGTGTATGATTTGTCCTTGACACTTGTTTAGTGTTGGCAAGTGACATGTTTGGGGGGATTGAAATTCACACAAGCATTCAGCAGCTCTGCAATGTACACTAAGGGTTATCTAATTCTTCATTTGAAATGTGTGAGCTGAGTATATGATATAGGATGCATTAGTTTCCATTACACAAGTCACAAGTGCAAACCCAAAACTGAACATCAGAAACTCTGAAAAATAATCTTTAATTAAAAAAAAGTACATTTTGCAACTCATTGCTGTACCATTAATACATTTCTGGAGTGATGCTTCATTCCTCTGTACCCTCTAACATGACAGAAGCACCCCAGTCACTCTGATGCACATCAATAAAAGATGTTTTGTGTATATATATATATATATATATATATATATATATATATATATATATATATATATTTTTTTTTTTTTTTCCCCAGCATTCCTACCTTTTTTCCATTATTTTGATGATGACATTTCTGGCAAATTGAATTTCAACAGACTTCCAATGCCAAAAATAGCCTATGTGCTGTTCTTGAATATTTTTTGCAATAAAGTAATAACATCAGTAGTCCATGCTTTGCCTGTGCAGTACAGAAGCACAGTTTGTGTATTTCTTTCATTGTCAGCCTCCTTTGGTTTCTCTGTTTACTCCTTTTACATAAAAAATGGAACCACACAGACAAACCAATTAGCAAAAACTACAAGAAAAAAAACCTACCTAAGCTAGAGTTTTCACTGTGTGGTACCTAAAACCTCCTGTAGTAAAAGCCCATGGGCTACATGTAAATGACCCCTAAAGAACATCAAGTATTTATAGCTGAATGTCCATGACTTTTTACTTTTTACATTTTAAGTCTTTATGGACAGACTCAGGTCAACAAAGCCAAATGCTACTAGCTGTGGACATGTGCATTTTGGCCTTCTTATGTCTCTTTTGAACAGGTGTATTCTTGTTTGCTCCATAGTGGTTGGTCTGGTATCCTTGTAAAGCAACAAGAAAGGAAGACATCATTCTTCATGTTACTGTGTGTATGAATATGTTTGGTGGGACTTGCAGTGATAAAATCAATATTTGATAATCTGGTTAATAGGCTACTTCACTGCAGACCACTTGCAGCTATGACCTGTCTGAAAGTAAAAATGGGGGGGGGGGGGCGGTATGACATTAATTAATATGCAATAAAATGATACTTAATATCAATAGAAAATAATAATTAAGATAGTAAAAATAGACTCATGCCATCCTGTAGGAAGTGCAAACAAAAACTAAATGATATAAGCAAAAGTAGTTCTTAAAATTCAACTCAACCAAGTAACTATAAACTAGTAGTCTAAAAATGATGATCTAAAAATAATAGAAGGGTGAGGATACATGTATAATAGAGAGAGAGAGAGAGAGTGTGTAAAGGAGAGTGAGAGAAATAAGGCTACTAAAAACACAAGATCCTTGTTATGAAGATATGAGTCAGATCACTGATAACTAGTCACTATGTCTTTCAATCTACTCATTCTCGGTCAATTATCCCACTTTTAATGGGTGCATTTCCAATGTGTTTGTGCTTACTGAAAGAGATAATAACCTCAGCACTTATTAGGGCATGGTCTGAGATCAACCTATCTTTAATTTCTATAAATAACACTTTCCTTATACTGCTGTCTTACATCAAAACAAATCCTAATAACTAGCCTGTTTGGTTAAACTATAGGTCCTCCTTAAGTTTATATCAGTGCACAGCCTCTCCTCCTTTCTTACCAATAGTACAACCTACTTTCTTGGCAGATGGTCCTTCATTCAAAAATTAGTTTAGCTTCAAATTAAAATCCTTTGTAATTAGTGTACAATAACCCTCCCATTTCCTGATTAATTCCTTATAAAAATGTGGATCACAACCTTCAATTATAGTCATTTACAGTAGAATCAAGTGTTTTTACTTTGTTTGAAAAAAAGCTATATATTCATCCCATCTGATAGGATAAGTATATCCAATGTTATAGTGGATTTAAGGTTATTCACCAGGAAACTGAATTTAGCTTTTTTAAACCGGAATGTTAACACACCTTTAACATCCGACCCACTGAAAAAGAAGAGGCTTTTTAATCCCCCTTTGAACAAAACAATAAGTATATTTGAGAAGGCTTGTGAAAGAGATCTTTACACTCTTTCAAAGGAAAAACAGACAGTGTTCTCCAATTTAACTAAGGATGAACATATACTTTTGGACAGTTTGACAAATGATATATCAGAATAATGAATCTGGATAAAGGGGGAGGGGTTGTAATAACTTATCATATTGATTATGTGAGTAAGATATTTGAGGTTTTGCAGGATGGTACAAAATATATAGTAACCTCCAGGAATTAAATTAATATTGTGCACAAAAAGATTGATATGATTCTGGAAGATGCTTTTACTCGTGGGATGATTAATTCTGAGACAATGGATTTTTCTTCTGAGGAAGCATCCATTGACTTCAACAGTTTTTGGTATCCCCAAAACACATAAGGACTTGCTTAATCCCCCTTATAGACATACTCCCTTGCAATTTACATCAATAGGAAATTGAAGAATATCCTTTGTTGTTATCCCCATGTTTTAAAGGATTCATGGGATTATTGGGGAAATTAACATGATTTATGGACAGACAGCATTAGTTTCTTAACACTAGATGTGATTAACTTTTTTACTACTATCCCACACAATGTAGGGATGGACTTTTTCCAAGAAGCACTCATGGATTTTGAATTTTTGGATAATAAGGAGGTGAGATTTTTTTGTGGAACTTATGGAATTGGTATTACATAATAATTTCCTATTCTATGAAAGAGAGTTTTGCAGACGGATAAAGGGGTAGCTATGGGCGCAGCCTGTGCCTCCATTTTTTGCAAACTTCGTGATGCTCACCTGGGAAAAACGCTTTGTTCTACAATCTCCCTTTCAGGCTTAGTGGACATTTTACTGTAGGTTTTTGGATGACATTTTTACTGTTTGGCAAGTAAGTCCGGAGGACAAGGACACATTTTTTGGAATATATTACAGGTACAACTACATTTTTAGGGTTTACCCAGAAACACAAAACCTTGTCTATGCATTATTTGAATGTACTGTGTATGTTTTGGGTAGTTGAACTTTTAATGATTGCTTTTTATTTTTAATTGAATGTTTTAATTGAATGATTTAATTGGCTAACGGCCTAATTAACCTAATGGAGGTTGTTTGTATAAAATGGTTTGTGCATTGTGCTCATTTCATTCTGAAGAATTCTCTTTTGGGACGAAAGCAACGAATAAAGTTTTTATTCGCTAAGTTTGAGATTGTCTGTTCCATAGGACCTTGTTCTACCTGCCGTGGTGGATTATTTTGTGAGAGTTTGATGTGGCTCTGGTTGTTGATGGAAATTAACATCTTCTATCTATAGAAGGAGTACATTTTCAATTTCATATTTGCATAACAATAGTTGTCACCCTTGGTTTTGTAAGAACATTTTTGTTAAAGGACAATTTATTAGGGCAGCCAGAATGGTTTCAAAGGATGATATGTTTATAAATGAACTTAATAGAATGAGGGCTAATTTTGAAGAGGGGGTACCCAAAAGATTTACTTTGTAGTATTCAAGCAGAGGTAGTTGGGGGGAAGGGAGTTAAATATATAACCCAAGTAGGAAAGCCTACAACAGTAATAGGACAAAGTTTACTGTGTACTATGACATTCAGTTTTCAGAACTCTATAGCTATTAAATACAATAATTTTTGTCCACTTGGGAAGAACATTATTAACAAGAATTGGTCCATTTTAAAAGTTAGTGATGGAATTTTTCAAACTGTTGAAGAAGGCCCACACTTTGTTTATAAGGTAGACAAAAATATTTAGAAAATGTTAGTGTGTGATAAGATAGAGACATCATTAGGGACTATAAAATGTGAGAGATGCAGTTTGTGTAACTACATTTTTGACCAGGGATTTATTGTTTTAAACAACAACTGGTGTACTGAAGTTACTTTTGAAAAAGGTCCTTTTATGTTGGTAAAACTGAAAGGAAGCTAGCAAAGAGTCTATATGAACACTTGTACGATATTAAAAAGAGAATATCAATAACACGTTATATAAACATTCCCTGGTTTGTCAATGTTTCACTAAGTTTCATTTTGGTATTCTAGAAATAATAAACCCTAGTTTTAGGGGTGGGCAGTGGGAGAACAGAATTAAATATCAAGACTTAATTTGACAAATTCATCTTGATGCCACTATAGTCCCTGGTTTGAATGAACAGATTTCCATTCACCCACTCCTAAAAATGAGGGCTGCAAAATTATGAAGTTATGCTGTTTAATTGTGGTCTTCAGTTCAGTACACTTTTACACTCTGTGTTGTATGTACTAGATATTTTTATGTTTAACATTTTTAGTGTGTGATGCTTAATTTATAAATATAGGTTCACAGGTTCATACGTGTTTACTATGCTATTGACCACAAGGACCTTTTTAAGCCTAGCCATGCATCTCAAATCTCTGACAAGTTCTGATACCCTTGATAAGTGTAAGCAGGGGCTTAGGAGATGAAACATTTACAAGCTAGGGCCTGGGAGAGGAACTATTTACAGATTGCTTGTGTCCATTAGAGACATAGGTGCCAAACCAGAGATGAACTTCCTGTTCCTCATCCAATTGTCCAAACTGCACATGAATTGGGTTAGGGAGGAACTCTGCTTCACATGGATGGGGAGCCTGTTCCAGAGATGGGGTAATCTCTGAGATACATACCTGTCTCTACAGCAGGTCCTATTTATATCACAGGCAAGGTTCAAGTTCTTAAAACAGGTAATTCTGGTGCTATTTGTTTTGCGGATATGCAGGAAGTCCATCAGAGTGAGCTCTGACAATGTCCTGTATGTCAGGCATAGATCTTCCCTCAAAAGCCTGTAGGAGACAAAATACAGGGATAGGGCCTTGAGGCAGTCTGCATAGGACATTTTACATACGCCCTGTATTCTTTTAATGAGGAACCTCTGTGGACATTCCAATTGTTGGATATGCCTGGTTAGGTACATATCAAAGGGGATATTGTACTCAATGACAGGTCTGATGAATGCCGAATACAGTGGAACGACGACTTCCTTGGACCTAGATGTCATACCTTAGTTTATAAGTTGCACAACATAGAATAACTTCCTCACTGCTGTAGACACGTGATGGTTAAAGGCTAGATTACTATTACTATCCCTATGTAACTGACTACTGGGTCAACTCTAAGGGGTGTGTTTTCAATGCGATAGTTACTAGGGGTGGATGACTTCCCAAAGGATACTATTATGCATTTCTTGGCATTTAGTTTTAGTCCATGGCTGTGACATCAGTTGTTTGTTTGTGTCAACCCCTCCTGGAGAACATTTGTGTCAGTCTGGGATTCAATGGCAGCTCCTAATTTGCAATAATCTGCAAATTTAGTCAGCCAAAGACCACTGACATTGGCCTTGATTTTAGAGAAGTAAATGTCAAAAAGGAGCAGCCCAAGGACTGATCCCTGAGGGACTCCACTTGTGAATGGCCTTTTTGTAGAGGTGGACTCCTCAATTCTAGCATCCTGGGTTCTGTCTGTGAACCAGTTGGCTATCTACCAGGTGACATATGAATTTGTACCTAACCTCTTGAGTTTGTTAACAATGCCCAACTGGGGTAGTGTATCAAATGCCTTGGCCAGGTCAAGGTAGGCAGAGTGAACCATTTTGCCCTCATCCATTGCTTTGGTGACCTTATCAAAGAAGTCCACCAAGTTGAGTAGGCATGATCTGCCCTTGATGAAACCAAACTGGGTTGGGCCCAGTGTCTGGAGGTTTACTATGTAACTATTAATCATTTCCATGACAATTCTTTCCATGGCTTTACATATAAGACTAGTAAGCCTTATGGAGCTGTAGTTTCCAGGGTCTGTAGATAGCCCACCTTTGTGCAGAGGGATGACTGTTGCTGTTCTCCATTCATGAGGCACAAAGCCTGTTTGGAGGCTATAGTTAATTAGCAATTCCAGAGGCCCAGATACGTCATATTTCATGCTATTTAGAATGCATCTTGAGATATTGTCTGGGCCCATTGATGCAATGTTCTTGGCCTTAGACAGAGCATTAAGGACGCATTCCCTAGTGATAGCAGATAGAGTTATATTTGATGGTATTTTCTGAGGAAAGGTTGAGGGGGAGAAAGGGGTAAAGTTGGAGGTGAATTTATCAGCCAGTAGGCTTGTTATATCTTCTGGCTGAGTATAGGTGGCTCCATTTACAATGAGCTCTGTACACTATTGTGTATTGCCTTTGAGGTTGCAGACATAGCTAAAGAATGTCTTGTTGCTTTCCTTGGCCTCGGAAGCCACATTCACCTCAAATTTTGCTTTGGTAGACTTTATTTGTCCTCTGAGATGTTTGTTTAGTATGATGAGATTGCTTTTATCCTGCTAGGTGCTGTACTTCCTAATTTTTGCCGAGATTTTCTTCCTTCTGTTAAACAGCCTATTGATTTTGTGATTCCACCAGGATGGCTTGTTTTCTGAGTTAGTTTTGTACTTGGGGGTAGAGCTGCCTCTAAGCAGCTGTTAACAAGTTTATACAGGGTTTCTGTGAACAGTTCTGCATATATATATATATATATGGTTCCCTATGAAACCATCGAAGTCACACTACATCGAAAATGAGAAGATCGGGACTTCCATATTGAAATTGCAAACCATCGAAAACGGAAATCGTCGACTTCCAAAGCGTCAAAATGGAATGTCACAGCACTGGTGTATGTTTAACGCGACCCGGTAAGTGTGCGACAGTGACGGAGGTAGGAGTGGTCAGGTAAGTGAGTTAGGGTTAGGGTGCAGGTAGGTGAAGTGTGCGTTAGTGTCGGAGCTTGGGCTAGGGGTGGGTAAGTGAGTTAGGGTTAGGGTGCAGGTAGGTGAAGTGTGCGATAGTGTCGGAGCTTGGGCTAGGGGTGGGTAAGTGAGTTAGGGTTAGGGTGCAGGTAGGTGAAGTGTGCGATAGTGTCGGAGCTTGGGCTAGGGGTGGGTAAGTGAGTTAGGGTTAGGGTGCAGGTAGGTGAAGTGTGCGATAGTGTCGGACCTTAGGGTTAGGGTTTGGGTCAGGGCTAGTGTGTATTCTATGTAGTGTAGTGTGTTGTTTACGTTCCGTGTGTCGGTGTTATGGTGTTCGGTGTTTTCAATGTCGACGATTTCTGTTTTCGCTGTTATGTACTTTCGATGGTCTAGTCTCGATGTAGTCATTCTCGATGTAGTGTAACTTCGATGGTTTCATAGGGAACCATATATATATATATATATATATATATATATATATATATATATATATATATGTGTGTGTGTGTGTGTGTGTGTGTGTGTGTGTGTGTGTGTATATGTATGTATTTATATATATGCAGAACTGTAATGCATGTATTTTTTTTAAGAACACGTTTTATATTGTGTGGATGTTTTAGACTTTGTCCTGGATGTAACCGTTTGATTGTTTTATTGGATTATTGTCTGACATACCAATTACTCTATCAATTCTCTAATGTATATATAAACAGTAGTTTTGGGTTCTGTAATTGTTTTGATGAGTCCTGAGATGTAGAGACAAAAGTGCATAACAGAGTCTTTTATGAATAAATACTGGCTTAATTTTGCTGCTGTTGCTGCTTGTGCGTGTTAATAGGAATTTTTTTTTACCTTAAAGTACCTGGGACAACGTGGACTTTGCTGTTGGAAATTTGGATCATCCTCCTTAGGTTGAATTATGTTCCATTTCGTCCATAGTTGACCCTTGACTCAAGTAAACATCTTTGCTTTCCACTGTATGTAATACCTTCTGCAGCATTTCTGGAGTCATTAAAAATAAAATGGCTACCCCCTTTTGACCATCAAAAGATTTATGGTCTGAAATCACTGTCTGGAGTATTTTATACTATAATTTGTCAGTATTTTTAATGCTTAGTTCAGTTTCCATTAATAAGTGACAGGTTAATTGAGCTTGTATGTGCTCATATCATAATAAATGCAAAAACTGTTTTAGAAAGTGGAAGACTCCATCTTCTATCAGATGTTCAGCAGAATGTTTATTCTTGCTCCCAAGTAATTCCAGATGAACCCTTCAGGTGCTTTTTCAGTAAAATGAGAAGCTTAATCTTAATGTTTTTATGTAGAGATAGAGATGTTGCTCTAGTTGTCAGGAAGAAACTGGTACTGCTGTTTGGTTGTAGCATTCTGGGCATCCCTGGTCTGTCATTATACCAAAAAAGCTTGTCAACTTCAAAAACAGTATTATATGAGATAAAAGTGGCAATCTCTCACCCTGTCTTTCTTGCTCTCTTTGGTAGTGAAAATGCTGTATTTTTTATACTTTTTAAGACAGGAACATTGGGTAGGAGATAACTTTTACCTAATGTTTAGATAATCTATAGGCATATTTTATGGACATTTTACCATATGTCCCACATAACTGGCTTTTGGAACTAATCCCTGATAGAGCTATGACATAGTTGGGTGAATATTTGAAAATTAAGGCCTAGCTACAGACAAAGCCTAATATAGGACCAGACCAGAAGGTCAATCAGAGGGAGATCGTCTGAAAAACATATCTGTATCTTCAGCATGTCCTACTTATGTCACAAGCAAAATTTAGGTCTTTTAATTGTTCTGATGCTGGTTGTTTTGTGAATGTACATAAGGTTCATCAAAACAGGGTCCAGGGATGCCTTGCATACCAGACAAACATCACCTCTCAGAGGTCTGTGTGGTGTTGAGTAGAGACAGGGCTTTGAAGTGATCAGTGTAGGACATTGTGTTTACTCCCTGCATTAATTTTGTAAGGAACCTTTGTGAATGTTCCAGTTGCTGCATGTGTCGGGTCAGATACATACTGAGGGGGCATTATACTCTGTGATACATCTGATGAGGGCTTAGTACAGTGGTATGATCCTAGATGCCATGACCTTGCTTATAAGTTTAGTAACACAGAAGGATTTTCTTAACTACTTTAAACACATTGGTTGAAGGCTAGGTTGTTATCTGCACAAGTTCCCAGATTCCTGACTAGTGAATCAACTTTTAAGGGTCTTTCATTGATGACATAGTTACCAGGGGTGGTAGACTTTCCAAAAGGTACTATAATGCATTTCCTGGTATTGAGTTTTAAGCCATGGCTTTGGCACCACATGTTTGTCTGTATTAGACCTTCCTGAAGGGTACTCTTACCTTGGGGGAATTCAATGACTGCTCCCAGTTTGCAATCATCTGCATACCTAGTTAGACAAAGTCCTTTAACATTAACTTTGACATCTGAGAAGTAGATGCCAAAGACTAGTGGGCCTAGCACAGAATCCTGGGGAACTCCAGTAGTGAACAGCCTCTTTGTGGAGGTAGTCTTACCTTTTCTAACTTCCTGGGTCCTACCAGTGAGCCAGTTGGCTAACCAGCATGTTACAAAGGGGTTCATACCTAGTTATGTAAGTTTATTGACAATGCCCGAGTGGGGGTTTGTACCAGTTGCCTTAACCAGATCCATGTAGGCAGTATGCACAGTTTTCCCCTCATCCACTGCCTTAGTAACCTTTTCAAAGTCAGCCACCAGATTTAGTAATTGTGACCTTCCTTTGACAAAGACAACCTGGGATGGATTCAGTGTCTTGAGGTCTCCTATGTCCTTGCTGATAATTTCCATGATAATTCTCTCCATGGCATTGCAAATAAGAGAAGTCAGACTAATGGGTCTGTAGTTTCCAGAATCTGCTGAAGGTCCTCCCTTATTAAGGGAGATGACCATCGCACTCCTCCATTCATGCAGTACAAAGCCTGTTTTAAGACTGTAGTTAAATAATGACTCTGCGGGTCCTGATAAGTTGTATTTTAGACTAATCGGGATGCATCTTGGAATGTTATCAGGGGCCTACTGAGGCCTTGTTCTTGGCTTTAGTGAGTGCAGCCAGTACATGCTCCCTAGTTATAGCTGGAGAGATTATTTTTGAGGACATTATTGTGGGAGTGGTTGGGATTACAGGGAGGTAAAGTTTGAACTAAATTTGTCCACTAACAGGTTTGTTGTATTACCAGGGTGGGTGAATGTGACACCATTAACCACCAGTTAAGCTCATTGCTGTGTGCTGCCCTTGACATTTCTGACATAGCTGTAGAAGGCCTTATGGTTATCTTTCAGCTGGGAGGCTGTTTTAACCTGAAAATTAACTTGATGTAATTAGTCCTCTTAGTTGCCTATTTACTTTGGTGAGAAAATTTCTATCTTTATGGGAATTACCCTTTCTGATTTTTGCCACAGTTATTTCCTTTTGTTGCATACACTGTTTAATTAGGGTGGTTTGTTTCTAAGGCTGGTTCTGGGCTTACTTCTGGTAGGTACAGCAGCCTCTATGCAGCTATTGATATGGTTATACAGTGTTTTTGATAGCAGTTTAGCATAGACTGCTTGTTCTCTGGGTTCGGAGACGCCTTCAATTTTTTCAATCCATCATGTAATAAAAGATAGTTTGCCTTGGAATAGTTCCTAACTTACTGGTTTTAATGAGACTACAGAGATGATTTTGATTTTGAAGGAGATGCTTTATTGTCAGATCTCACCAGGGAGGATAAGATACTGGGTGTGGTTTAATGTTCTCCCATACTTGTAAGCATGAGGTCCAGTATGCTGGAGTCTGTAGTGGGCATATTCACTGTTTGGTCAAGAGTGTTTGTATTTACGAAGTCCAGGAATCTCTGTGCCTGTAGATTTGATGAAGTGTAGAATTCCCAGTCTATAGAGGGATAATTAAAGTCTCCCATGAGTATGGTGTCAGGTTTGATGGCAAATGAGTCTAGTACGGCCAAATATGCATTGTGAGTTTCTTGGGACATGGAGGGTGACCTATAGCTGGCTAGGATATGGTATGGGATTTGCATGTGTAGGAAGTCAGCACATCACCTTGTCTGAACACCTTAGAGATATGCTTGTTATTGATGTATATTGAGATACCTCCTCCTTTAGACCTTGTCTGTGGAGCTATTGCTCTAAACATGTGGAAGACACTGAAACCTTGCATTGCCGGGGTACCCCCTGCTGCTTTAAACAATGTCTTGGTAACTACACAGATGTTTATATTCTCAAGTGTATGAAAAGCTTGGAGGGAGTGTACTTTATTGTTTAGGTTCCTGGCACTGAGCAGTAACACCCTGAGCTTCATTTGAGTTGATTTTTTTATGTTGGTAGGTTTGTTAATTTGGCATTGCCTAAAGAAGACACTATGGGGGTGGATAAGGTTTTAGCTAGTGTTCAAATCCTAGAGGAGAGAGGTGCAGACCGTCCTCAGCAAAGCAATGTGGACTGTTCACCATGTCCTCCCAAGATGACAAATATTGGATCCCCTTAGAATGATACCAGTAAGACAACCAGTTGTTGAAATCAAGCATTTTTGCTTAAATTGTGGCATCATTCTTGGTGATTTTAATATGCTGATGAATGTTAGGCTCATACCAGCCTGAGACACATAGTCTAAAAGCTCCAAAATGTCTCTCTTCATACAGTCCAATGAGTTGGATGTTGATTTAATGAAATTATGTTGCTTAAAAAAACACTGCACAGCAAATGATGTACTACTTCACTTTTAAAAAATAACCTTACTATAAATAGGTTTACATTGAAGTACAGATAAAAACTTACTTTTCTTGTCAGATCTTTCAGCTCTAAGTATGAACTCAGCTTTATATCAAAGGGTGACAGAAATAGGCGTCATTTAAATGCATTAGAAAAAAAAGAAAGGAACATATAATAAATGCAGCTTTTTATCGATAAACACTGTAGTGATCATCCCACAAAAGGACAGAGAATGTACTTGCAGAAAAAAAAATTGTGAATACTTCACAGTAAGTAAAAATATGTCACAGTGCAATACAGATGGGGGGGGGGGCATATTCAAGATGTCTATAATATAATTATAGATAGTATCAGTTCTGCCACAAGTAAAAAATTAAAAACTCAAGTCCCAGTGGTTTAGACAATATAGCTGTTATTTTCAGTATAGGATCAAATAAACCTTAAAGCCACAACAGAAGTATTAAAATGTTACCTTTTCAATATGTTTTGGACCTGTGGTGACAGGCTGTTGTGGTCACAAAGGGTCTGGGGGGATCACATCAGACCCAGACAATGTTAGATCTATCAGTCAGACCAGTATTCCATGTAAGATTATAGAGTCATAATGGAGCTTATCTAAAATGACACAGGGGACCTACTTCTGTTAGATGTGAAACAGTATGGGTTTTTAAGGGGAGATCTTGCCTTTTGAATCTTGTGGCATTCCTTGAAGAGGTAGCAACAACCTTTTATGAAAGACTGACAGTGCATGCTGCTTATCCTGACATTAAGGCACTTAACATTATCCCATGTAAGAAAATATGTAGCAGATTAATATAATTAAATGTCAATTATTAAGTAATTCAGTAAGTGAAATGCTGGCTAAACAACAGAGCACATTAATTCAAGGCGGGAAGTTACCTGTCTTTTTCAATGGGATTTCTACTGCTGTCTCACAGGGTTCTGTATATAATCCACCTTTTTTGGGGGGGGGGTTATTTGTGTCAAATATAAAAGTGGGTAATGGGCTCTGCAACTACATATGCTGATGATTGTGAACTAATTAACATTACTACTTCAACAAAAGCTGCCCCATTCTCCAAGACTGTCCCAAACACATACATTGATTGCTATGCTAATACTCGCACCGTTAATACCACTAAATGCAGCATCATGAGACCTGGCAAAAAGGGCATCAATTATAATTGCAAAACAGATTGTCAAATCATAAAAGTGACGTCATAATTAAATATCTAGGAACAATGATAGCCAATGATTTAAACTCTGACCTGTCTGTGCTTGTCAAAGTTGTGAAAGTATAGCTTATAGCTCATCTAATTCTAAAAGTCATGTCTAGTCAATCTAGTGAAATGATTGCACCACTTAAAATTACAATAACCTGACCCATTGTTGAGTACAGGGCTACAATTTTGTAAACTTTAAATAAACCACATGAAAAAACTTGCAAAGATATGGCTCCTTCTCCAGAAAACAGTTGGTTAGAAAAAATCTGTAAAAGATTCTGAAAATGTAAGTATGTTCTGCTTTATAATGGTTCCAGAGTGATCTCTGCCTAGCTGCTGCCTGGTTTGTAAGGCAATGTCAGATCCGGTTGTTTTTTAAAGTCTATGCCTGGAATGTATACTAGGGAGCTAACATCAGATCAGGGCAGCTAATACTAAAGATAGGCAGTAATAATAGAAATAAAGCATGCCAAATGAACTTCTGTTACTGTCAGAAGAATGCAGTGATTAACTCCCTTCATAGAGTAACAGGATTAGAGGAGTTGTAAAGCAACTGAGTCATGAAACATTTCTCCAGTGCTTTAACACACCTTTGGGTCTTGTCTTCCTTTTCAAGGAGGGCCACTCTAGGGGTAAATTTACACTCATCCAGTTATCCATTGCCTTCTTAAAGACAGACTATGTGTCACACTGCTTAACTTGGAGAGGGAATTTGTTCCAGAGCTTGACACTTCTATCACTCCTACTTGTCTTATTTATTTGTTGGAGCAGATTTAGATTTCTAGCCAGTGTTAGTTTGACTGTTAAATTATGAGGTATTAGAGTTCTTGGACTAATGGATCCCATACAGCCCTCTAAAGAAAGTACAGATAGCCTTTCAGAATTCCATTTGAAATTGAGCATAGAAATAAAACCTTCGGGCATTCTTGGTAACTCAGGTATTTTAAGGCCATGATCTTTTTATTTACAAACCACTGGGTTCTGTCCATTTGTTTGATATGCTAGTAAAGTGCATTTCAAAGGAGATGTTCTACCCTATGATGGAGCTAATCGGAGTGGAATACAATGAGGTGAAGAATTCTTTTAATCTAGAATAAATACCTTTTGCTAGGAGCTGTGCAAAGGTAAACATAATGGTCAAACGTGAGGTGACTACCCATCCAAGTGCCAAGGTCTCTCACTACCTTTTCATTTTGAAGTGGTGTGCTGTCTATGCTATAAGCTGTAGCTTAGGGGTGGTTAAGAAAGGCTATAGGGTTGTAGTTTTTGGCACTGAGTTTGAGACCATTTTTTGTAAGAGCCAGTGGTGGCCAGGGTCAGATTAATGAGGTTCATGAGTGGGTCTGACAGTGCTTGTCCAGTGCTGTTACTCAGGCAGCTGAGTATGTAGTAAGATCCCATAGATGAGGTATTCTTCATTTTAGATAGTACATTTACTAGATTCTTTTCATGATGGTGGGAAGCTTGATTCCATCAGGGGTAAGTGGGCTTGGAAAAGATACATCTAGGGTAAAGTTGGCACAACATGTATTTGCCAGTATGCCGGCAATATCCAGTAGATCAGAGTAGATAGCATCATTATGAATACATTCTAGTTAATGCACGTTGTTCTTTCTTATTTTGCAATATAACTAAAGAAAGTTTTGCAGTTGTTTTTGTTTTTTTCTTGATAAACTGAGATCATGGGATGCCTTCATTTTTCTGATGCCATTTTAGTTTCTTATCCAGCTGTTTGATGTTTTCCTTAATTTGGGAGTCTTTTGTTCTTCGGTACAAGCTTGGGAACAACCATGCTGGTTTGCTTTTAAAACTCCTCATTTGCTTGGATCTAGTTGGGAGTGCCAGTTTAATGGATTTGTGCAGATGTGAGTAGACCTTGTCTGTATAACTCTTTGCAGTATCAGCATTATGGGTAATAATTATTATACATGAATTTTGAGACTTTGTCATGGAATTGCAGGAGATTTGTACATTTAAATTCCTTGAATTCTGGAATATTTGCTTATGGAGGAGATTACTGGTTTGTGGTCTAACTCGACCACTGAGAGGGATGGTACATACACAGGTCTAGCTTGTTAGGACCAGATCAAGCTTATTCTGTTTGCTGGTGGCTCTATTAGCAATCTGGTCCAAGGATTTCTTGTCTGTAAAGTCTAAGAACTTTTTTTGCATATCCTATGTTGGTGGAATAGGTTCCCTAATTTATCATTAATTAGTTAAAATCACCTATGATAACAGTGTTTCTACCGATGAGGAGTTCTTAAAAATATTTAGGAATGTATGATTTTCAGGAGACATAGATAGGGACCTGCAGCATGCTATGATCTGATAGCTGTGATCCCCTTCAGAGTATTAAAATTGCAGAACATCAAACCTCTGATCATCCTGGACCAAAGGATCGAAGTTCTGCAATATCGAACTCAAAAAATAAAAAACTAAAATGTTAAAATTTATTTCACGTTTTTGCAGGGGGCAAGCCCCCCTGCACCCCCCACACCCCCTGCTACTAAAATATGCCAACTCCGAGATTGCACTGCAGTGAACAGTATGGCATAGAATGGGAAATTGACTGCTCTCTTCACTGTAGTGCGATCTCAGAATTGGTATATTTAAGTAGCAGAGGTTGTGGGGAGTGCAGGGTGGCTTACCCCCCTGCAAAAACTTACAAGCAAAGTTTTTATCTTTTTTAATTTAGTCTCCTTTCATATTTGATGTTGTAGAACATTGATCATCTCATCCTTGATGATGTGTATTTCGATGTTCTGCAACTTCGTGCATTTGAAGTAGACCAGATATCTGATCCAATTTAGTATAATTGTTTTCTTGGTGGTCCGTAGATATCTGTGTCAAGATAATATGGTCTTTTGCAAATATCAGGTCTAAATGAGTTTTAAATACAAAGCAGTTTTTTCTAACACCAGTGTGTAATCGAGTGTTTCCATGTACTACACAAACACATACATACATATTTATATATATATATATATATATATATATATATATATATATATATATATATATATATATATGTGTGTGTGTGTGTGTGTGTGTGTGTGTGTGTATTGAGAGAGAGAGAGAGAAGCAGAGAAAAAAAGAGACGTGGAACATATCAACACTGAGTTGTGTCAGTCAGGATTCCTGGGGCCCAGTAAACTGTAAGCTTGACAGTTGGACTTATGAACCTTTAATGTATATTGTTTAGGCACGTATACAGCAAGCTGCAGGTCAGACTGTTGTGCTGTTATTCAGACACATTATATTTTTTTGTTTCTTGTGCTTCAGACAGGAAACATCTTTTTTACTATTTCCATTTATTTATCTCAAAGCCAAAAAGTAGCTCAATAAACACACACCATCTGTAATTTCTTTTTTTTTGATCTTTATAATCTTGTACTTAATTGAAAATAAGATTTGCTAGCTGGAGATTCTAGAAGTGTGGTAAAGATATGGGAATACAACGACTGTATCTTCCACTCCTAGTTTTAAAAACAATAAATAGGTAAAGACAGAAGAAAATGTAAGCAAAAAAGAGTTCATCCATACATTTTCAGTTTTTGTCAGAATTAGTTGTGTTGAAACAAGTCCTATCCCTATCCCAGAAACAATAGGTACATGACAGTTTTGTTGTTTGTCTTTCGGCTTTTTCCCAGTAAGGGGTCGCCACAGTGGAACTCCGGTCCGCTAATGATTGGCAGTGGATTTTTATGAAATGCCGAGGTGCTAGCTCGACGCCCAACCTTCAACGAAAGCATGTCCATTTACGCACGCATGTCTTTCGAACGCTACCCAACTGCGGGGAGGACATGCAGACTCCACACAGAAGGCACTCTCAAATCACGCCGAGAATCGAACGGGAGAACCTCTTGCTGTGAGGTAACAACGCTACTGCCGTACCACTGTGGCTTCAGTAGGTACATGACAGTATAAACTCTAAATGGACAAGTGTCCATCAGAAGACCAAATACACACAGAGACATGGAAGCAGACCTAGGAACAATTTAGATTACCCCCTTGATCAATGCAGTGTAATCTTTGGAGGTAAGAAATCACAGAAAGAAAGAAAAAAAGGTGGGCGATGCTGTGATGAAATAGAAACACATGCTGACATAAGAAGAGAGTATGAAGCAAAGCAGTAGAGGTGTTCAAAAAGCCTTGCAACTTCAAAAATTCTAGACAACAAATTGCCCTTTTATCCCAGTTTGGAGCCACAACAGATAAATGATTAAATCATGTCCATTTTGATATGTTACATATTACTTTTCATAGCTACTACAGATAAATGATTAAATCACGTCCATTTAAGATATGTTACATATTACTTTTCATAGCTACTACATTTCTTATTGGTATGTAAATCACTAGTCTGTGAAAATGATCCATTGAGTAACGTTTAAATTATACTGTTTTATTTTACTTTTCTTCTCACACAGCATGCTACATGCATTTACACAAGCAGAAACACAAATATGTAAGTGTTACATGCATTTACATGTTTGTGTGTGTGTGTGTGTGTGTGTGTGTGTGTGTGTGTGTGTGTGTGTGTGTGTCTGTGTGTGTGTGTGTGTGTGTGTGTGGGTGTATGAGCATGTATAAATCAAAGAAAGCAAGTTTCAACATGTTGTAGAAGTTCTTACATTATCATCTCTAGAAACTGCAGTGACAGGTATTTCAGTATCACTAAGTGGGAAGTCCTGTAGTGTATAAATAACTTCTATAAAGTGTATATTCTGTTTGATGTATTATTTATCCTGGAGTAGTTATTTGTTTTTGAACTTTCATTGCTAGCAGTAACAAATTCAAGCATTTCCAGTGCTGTGCAGGTCTAGGCTAGGTAGCCGGAACTGCTATCAGCCTTTTGCTTAGTATCACTATGCTGGGCCAGATTTGGTGGCATCAGACTGGAAATATGTAGAATATTGTAACTGAAGATGGAAAAAAGCTGTAAATAAAATGTAATTACACAGCTCAGAGTACAGGCAGGCTTCTACAAAAAAATGCAGTTTTCTTAACTTGTGTGATATTTTCTAAGCACATACCTCAACCTCTTAGAGCAAGAAATCCAGACAAAGCCATAAGAAAGTGGGACAATGACCCAAAAATAGGGATCTCTTTTAAATATTGCTCTTATAAACTTAGAAAGTTGATAGAATAACAAGTTTTGCATTAGCATGAATTATCTGAATACTATGAAATCTGAAATTCAAATGTGTGTCATTATTTTTTAACATCATTCTTTAATGATTTGCTACCAATTTTCAGAAAACTACTAAAAAGCTGACCAAAAGTAGGAAACAAAAATCTGGACATTCTGTGAAAAATCTGTACATTTCAGAGGTATGGCTAAGCAGGACAAGGATAATGCTTCGAGTAGAATGGCATAGCTAGGTGCAGATAAAATAATTATTTAAATAATAATAACAATAATAATAATAATAACAATAAAAAAAATCTAGACACCAAGAATGGGTCAGTATAAAAAGGGCAGTACAGGATGGACAAGAAGGATAGGACAGAAACCACAAGGATCTTTAAGTCAAAAGATGGTATGGGGTATGCAGGACAAAGAGGCGCATGCTGACGGAGAATATGGGAGCCAGAGATGGTGGATCAACTATTGAGATGGGAAACAATGGCACTTGGGAAGAGGAGTCTAAGTCCAGTAACAATGATGAAATGGGAAAAATAAGGGAAGAAAGACAAGTGGATAAGGTTGCACAGAGGAAGATGAAAAAAAAAAAAAAGTGTGATGCCGTGATGAACTAGCAGAAAAGGAGAAGTAAAGCAAGGAGGACGGATGCCGTTAGCAGTGACAAGTGATAAATGGTAGACAGAGCCAGAGGTAGCCATAAAAGAACCAAAACCACAAGGTAAGGGATGCAAAAAGGGCAGGTAGGGTCAGTAAGTTACCTGGAAAGAGAGAAGGAGAAAAAACAAACAGTGGAGCTGGCTTGTAGAAAAAGTGCAGGAAGGTTGGAAACCGATTCGGTGTAGTGCAAGAATGGAGCCGACATGCATAAAAGGATAGTGAGGAGGGATGAGGGCTGTAGATTTGTGATCTGAAAGGTAACAGATTGGTGCTTTCTTAATTACTTTTAATGGTCAATATCATATTGCCATATCATGTGATGCAATGGGTGCTTACAGTTCTAAAATAATTTTTGTTTGAATTAAAAAGTAGCAGATTAGTTGCACATTATTCTGTTGCTTAAATGAATGTGCCAAACTAATTTCAGGTGTTGCACTTGAGCATTACCTGTTGGACCCGAGAACAGTAGGATGTTTACCACTTAAGGAAATAAACAGAGTCAATGAGGATGAGGCAACAGTATACTTTAGATGAAAGCTTCAACAGATGCCTTACCGAGTATGTATTACAAACAGTGCTCTGAAAGTGGACAATATTTTGTATAGAGTGTATAACGTACACTTTGTAACTGTAGCCAGTATCACTGCATGATGCACTATATTCTGGTTTTACAATGTTACAATACTGTATAATATATAGGCAAATTGAAAAAGTGTCTTAAAACATCTTTAGTTTAGTCAGTTTTGAGGATCACATCTATTGTAATACCTTTATAATTGCAGCCTCTAGTCATTGCAAAACACCACCTTCTCAACGCAAGATGGCTGCTACAAATGACATACCTTATAGGATGTGACATTTGATCAGTACAATGTGAGATCTGTTAATTATAATTATGAGAACTCTGTTGGTTAAGTAAGTCTGATACAAATAGCCATCTCTTTCTTAGGGAGAATGCAAGCGTGCAGAAAGGTTGGATGATTAGTTCAGGGCTGTATAATTTGCAGATGGGAAGAGATGACATTTAGCTTTGAATCTGTTGTGTTGTAGCCTGATGCCTTAAGAGACATGCTGTAATGTATTCTCTATGAGTATTTTGTTTGTTTTTATCACGGTCTAAAGAAGGTTATTTAATACCTACAGTGCCTTGTGGGTTTGATATTTGATTCCTCTGCAGGCCCCAGCAGTTGATTTCTTACCCACCTATGAATAACACTTTACATTCCTTTTACCATGAGCGCAGGCACAGAAAATTGCTGAGGAATCTTATTCTAGCTTCAGTATAGATTATTTCACACATTCTTATCTTACTCTGTTGTTTGCATTTGGCATTATATGCATAAATTAAGCATCTTCCCTCTATCAGGCTGTGGCTGCCTTCTTCTGTCAAGTTACATTATTAAGGTTCATGACTATAAAACAATATAATGACAATAAATGTATATGATATCACACAGAATGAGTTATGATGCAATGACTACAGAAACTGTCCTGTTTATGTGCATCTGTGTCTCGTAGGACAGCATAGCATAAAAGTACTGTAGTAGTAAATGGGATGTTACTTAGAATGGCTTGAGATACAGTGATTACAGAAGCTGCATAGACATGCATATGTTTGTTTGACATTATAAGAAATGGTTAAAATACTGTGGTAATAAATGGAATGCTAGATAAAATGGATTCTGATGTAATGATTACAGAAACTAATAGAGTATGTAGGGTGTGAGAGGATTAAAGCAGATTCTTTATAAATTAGATGTTATTTAGAATAGTTTGTGATGCAGTGATTAACATATGCCTTAGTATGTGTGTGTATGTGTCTGATACTGGGTAAGTACTGTGGTAATGTGATATTACATAGAATGGCTTGTGATGTAGTGATTACAGAAGCTGACAGAGTATGTATGGATATGATATGTTATGTAGAATGTTTTGTAATACAATAATTACACAAGCTGTCTGGGTCTGTGTGTGCATGTGTCTGATAATGTTGCACAGGATAAAGTACTGTGGTAATAAAATTGATACTACTTAGAATGGCTTGTGATGTAATATTATAGAATCTACCTGGATATATGTGTGGTAGCACAGGTGAGGGTTAAGGTACTGTGATAGTAAATGGGATTTTACTTAGAAAACTTGTGAAGCAATGATTATAGGAGTCATTTTAGATTTGTATGTATGTGTGTCTAGTAGTATAGCATTAGGTTAAAGTACTGTATTCATAATTGTGCTATTATATAGTAGAAGGTTAAAGTACTGTGGTCATAAATGTGATATCACTTAGAACGGCTTGGGCTGTAATGGTTATAGGCTCTGCCTGGGTATGTGCATGTGTCTAATAGTGTAACTCAGCATTAAAGTACTGAGGTAACAGAAGTAATATCATGTAGTAGAGAGTTATAGAATGGCTTGGGATGTAATGGTTATAGGATCTGCCTGGGTATGTGCATGTGTCTAATAGTGTAACTCAGGATTAAAGTACTGAGGTAACAGAAGTAATATCATGTAGTAGAGAGTTATAGAATGGCTTGGGATGTAATGGTTATAGGCTCTGCCTGGGTATGTGCATGTGTCTAATAGTGTAACTCAGCATTAAAGTACTGAGGTAACAGAAGTAATATCATGTAGTAGAGAGTTATAGAATGGCTTGGGATGTAATGGTTATAGGCTCTGCCTGGGTATGTGCATGTGTCTAATAGTGTAACTCAGCATTAAAGTACTGAGGTAGCAGAAGTAATATCATGTAGTAGAGAGTTATAGAATGGCTTGGGATGTAATGGTTATAGGATCTGCCTGGGTATGTGCATGTGTCTAATAGTGTAACTCAGCATTAAAGTACTGAGGTAGCAGAAGTAATATCATGTAGTAGAGAGTTATAGAATGGCTTGGGATGTAATGGTTATAGGCTCTGCCTGGGTATGTGCATGTGTCTAATAGTGTAACTCAGGATTAAAGTACTGAGGTAACAGAAGTAATATCATGTAGTAGAGAGTTATAGAATGGCTTGGGATGTAATGGTTATAGGCTCTGCCTGGGTATGTGCATGTGTCTAATAGTGTAACTCAGCATTAAAGTACTGAGGTAACAGAAGTAATATCATGTAGTAGAGAGTTATAGAATGGCTTGGGATGTAATGTTATAGGCTCTGCCTGGGTATGTGCATGTGTCTAATAGTGTAACTCAGGATTAAAGTACTGAGGTAACAGAAGTAATATCATGTAGTAGAGAGTTATAGAATGACTTGGGATGTAATGGTTATAGGCTCTGCCTGAGTATGTGCATGTGTCTAATAGTGTAACTCAGCATTAAAGTACTGAGGTAACAGAAGTAATATCATGTAGTAGAGAGTTATAGAATGGCTTGGGATGTAATGGTTATAGGCTCTGCTGGGTATGTGCATGTGTCTAATAGTGTAACTCAGCATTAAAGTACTGAGGTAACATAAGTAATATCATGTAGTAGGAGTTATAGAATGGCTTGGGATGTAATGATTATAGGCTCTGCCTGGGTATGTGCATGTGTCTACTAGTGTAACTCAGGATTAAAGTACTGAGGTAACAGAAGTAATATCATGTAGTAGAGAGTTATAGAATGGCTTGGGATGTAATGGTTATAGGCTCTGCCTGGGTATGTGCATGTGTCTAATAGTGTAACTCAGGATTAAAGTACTGAGGTAACAGAAGTAATATCATGTAGTAGAGAGTTATAGAATGGCTTGGGATGTAATGGTTATAGGCTCTGCCTGGGTATGTGCATGTGTCTACTAGTGTAACTCAGGATTAAAGTACTGAGGTAACAGAAGTAATATCATGTAGTAGAGAGTTATAGAATGGCTTGGGATGTAATGGTTATAGGCTCTGCCTGGGTATGTGCATGTGTCTAATAGTGTAACTCAGCATTAAAGTACTGAGGTAACAGAAGTAATATCATGTAGTAGAGAGTTATAGAATGGCTTGGGATGTAATGGTTATAGGCTCTGCCTGGGTATGTCCATGTGTCTAATAGTGTAACTCAGCATTAAAGTACTGAGGTAACAGAAGTAATATCATGTAGTAGAGATTTATAGAATGGCTTGGGATGTAATGGTTATAGGCTCTGCCTGGGTATGTGCATGTGTCTAATAGTGTAACTCAGCATTAAAGTACTGAGGTAACAGAAGTAATATCATGTAGTAGAGAGTTATAGAATGGCTTGGGATGTAATGGTTATAGGCTCTGCCTGGGTATGTGCATGTGTCTAATAGTGTAACTCAGGATTAAAGTACTGAGGTAACAGAAGTAATATCATGTAGTAGAGAGTTATAGAATGGCTTGGGATGTAATGGTTATAGGCTCTGCCTGGGTATGTGCATGTGTCTAATAGTGTAACTCAGCACTAAAGTACTGAGGTAACAGAAGTAATATCATGTAGTAGAGAGTTATAGAATGGCTTGGGATGTAATGGTTATAGGCTCTGCCTGGGTATGTGCATGTGTCTAATAGTGTAACTCAGGAATAAAGTACTGAGGTAACAGAAGTAATATCATGTAGTAGAGAGTTATAGAATGACTTGGGATGTAATGGTTATAGGCTCTGTCTGGGTATGTGCATGTGTCTAATAGTGTAACTCAGGATTAAAGTACTGAGGTAACAGAAGTAATATCATGTAGTACAGAGTTATAGAATGGCTTGGGATGTAAATGGTTATAGGTTGTGCCTGGGTATGTGCATGTGTCTAATAGTGTAACTCAGGAATAAAGTACTGAGGTAACAGAAGTAATATCATGTAGTAGAGAGTTATAGAATGGCTTGGGATGTAATGGTTATAGGCTCTGCCTGGGTATGTGCATGTGTCTAATAGTGTAACTCAGCATTAAAGTACTGAGGTAACAGAAGTAATATCATGTAGTAGAGAGTTATAGAATGGCTTGGGATGTAATGGTTATAGGCTCTGTCTGGGTATGTGCATGTGTCTAATAGTGTAACTCAGCATTAAAGTACTGAGGTAACAGAAGTAATATCATGTAGTAGGAGTTATAGAATGGCTTGGGATGTAATGGTTATAGGCTCTGCCTGGGTATGTGCATGTGTCTAATAGTGCAACTCAGGATTAAAGTACTGAGGTAACAGAAGTAATATCATGTAGTAGAGAGTTATAGAATGGCTTGGCATGTAAATGGTTATAGGTTCTGCCTGGGTATGTGCATGTGTCTAATAGTGTAACTCAGCATTAAAGTACTGAGGTAACAGAAGTAATATCATGTAGTAGAGAGTTATAGAATGGCTTGGGATGTAATGGTTATAGGATCTGCCTGGGTATGTGCATGTGTCTAATAGTGTAACTCAGGATTAAAGTACTGAGGTAACAGAAGTAATATCATGTAGTAGAGAGTTATAGAATGGCTTGGGATGTAATGGTTATAGGCTCTGCCTGGGTATGTGCATGTGTCTAATAGTGTAACTCAGCATTAAAGTACTGAGGTAACAGAAGTAATATCATGTAGTAGAGAGTTATAGTATGGCTTGGGATGTAATGGTTATAGGCTCTGCCTGGGTATGTGCATGTGTCTAATAGTGTAACTCAGCATTAAAGTACTGAGGTAACAGAAGTAATATCATGTAGTAGAGAGTTATAGAATGGCTTGGGATGTAATGGTTATAGGCTCTGCCTGGGTATGTGCATGTGTCTAATAGTGTAACTCAGGATTAAAGTACTGAGGTAACAGAAGTAATATCATGTAGTAGAGAGTTATAGAATGGCGTTCCAAAATGGTGGTCGGCTAGTGAACTGCATCTACACAGAGCTCCTTACTTTAACTTTCAATTAGCAAGCTTATTATCCTTCTAAAGCTACGGGAAGCTCTCAGAAATAAGGACAAATCTTTTATTGTTGATCTGTTTGGTCTCTACAGCACTCCTGATCTATAAAAAGCTAAAACTAAGTCACAAAATCTTGATTTCTTTTCAAAAGCATCATACTCACAGAGACTGACAAGGCCGGAATACAGCTTCTACCCCTCTGAAGACCACATGGCCAGGCAACTGAAATCTTCAAATGATCCTGTTATTATGGAAACACAAACAACAAAAGCCAAATCTTCAGCAATTTTTTCACCAGAAAAGGAGATCATTTCCAAAAGGCAAAAAACTAACAAACAGCAATCTGAACCTAGCAAACATAATCTTAATTCTAATGAGGATACCAGTTTTCATATGGAGGAATTAAAACAGGCCTTACTTCCCATACAGTCAGCTATACAAAACTTCTCGAACAACTCTCTAATATTGGAAAGTCTATTAATCAAATTGTTGATAGAGTGGACACACTTGAACTTAAAACACAGTCAAATGAACATCTTATACAATCACTTTCTGATGAGTTATCTACCAAATCTGTTGCCATAAAAGAACTACAACTGAAATTAACTGACCTTGAAGCAAGAAGCCGGAGAAACAACATCCTGATAAGGGGTCTACCTGAGAGTTATGACAATCAGGGCTTACTTTCTATCACAAAACAAATATTTGAAGCCCTTCTACAGCTGGATGGTGACAAACCTGAAATAATCATTGAAAGAGCGCACGGGCACTCCGTGGCGCCAAGACACACTTATGCCCGTCAAGTGTACACTAAACTTCTCAATTACCAGGCTACACAACAGATCCTTTCATCTGCAAGAAAACACAACCCTTTCATGTGGAAAAATCACAAAATTACTTTTTCCCAAGACTTCCCTCTTGTCATAAAAGAAAATAGACGAAAAATGGCTCCGTTCTGCTCGTTTCTCATCCAAAGGAACATAAGGTTTCAGATGCGATATCCCAATACTCTAACATTTTACAATAAGGAAGTTAAATATACAGCTACCACACAAGCGGAGGCGAAATCAGCCTTTATTAAGGCTTTCAACGAATCTCCAGCTGAATAATATGTCTATGTGCCTCGGTATAGTAAAAGAGTTGGCTTAGTTTTGTTGTGCTTACCTGCTGTTTCGACTTGTAAATCCATTTTCTAGAGATGTTACATTGTCCTGCCGGTTCTAGGATGTCATAGTCCTATAATCCTATAAATTTAAGTCACGTATGTTAGATTTCTTCTTTTTAGTTTAAGCGTGCTCGTTGGGAACAATTCTGGTGGTTGCTGTTTACATCTGGGACCTTTCAGTAGGTAACGCTTCCGGGTTCCCACGCACTACGCTCTTGCTAATGCAAGGTTTGTTTGGTCTCTCTCCACAAGCGAGCTGTATTTTATCTTTGCTCCTCTGTAGACACGGACGTTTGAGTTATGGGGGTGCTTCTGCAACCGGAACGGCTACGAAGGTTATTAGAGACAGATCGTGGTTTAGATACTATGGCAAACATCAACAACACTCTGCGTTTATGTTTTAGAGGTAAACAAGCTGGATGTAACTCGCTTTGACAATGGAAAGAAAATTATGACAGTTCTACGCTTTTCTACATCTAGTGCACTGCATTAGACTCTTGTTAGCTTTTTTTTATGTCTACCAAGCAAATCATTTACAAGTGATACAGCCCACTGTCATCGCTTTTAGTCTGCCAGAATTGCTCACTAAAACACCATGCTTTCAAGCTCTGGTGCGAGACTGATGGCAAAGCATTACAGCATGTGAAATCATTTTTTATTTTTGCCATAGATCTCTGTCTAGATTTCATTTCTGGCCATGTTTGTGGTCTATAGGTCCAGTTCTTGACCAAATTAATCCTGGGTAATTGATCTGTATGGTCAGTGGAAAATCAAGAGCAAGGGGTAGGTAGGTCACCTGGAAGAGTAATTGGGAAATGAGCAAGATGGGGAGAGATGTCTAAATTTATTAATTTCTCCCCAAGCTAACATGGTATTTCTACAAGGATTTGGGAAACCTGGTTTTTTCATGTCATATGAAATGTGAGGGAGCAAATTAATGATAAATGCAATCTCTTGCTCCCAGAGCTTAAATACATGCGTCTACGTGCTTCAGACGCTTGTCATTTATAACGGGCTGTCATATATTAAATATAAGATAACATAATTGTTGTGGGACTATTATATTTATACTGATGAAGGGAGATCATTCATACTGTTTATGTCAATTCATTTGTTAATAGAAAATGCCCAGGTTTCACTTCAGGGTAAAGAAGTTGTCAAATCTGATTTCTCTCTCCAACTACCTTCTTAATTCCTCGAAGGCAAGAATTATCTTTGTCTACTAGGTGAATAAAAATAAATAAAGTTGCTAGTTTTTGGTAGTTTTAGCATGTGATCAGATAATTTGTTCAGAGTATGTGAAATTTATACTTATAATGTATTTAGCCATATTTTTTAAATAAGTATTGAATATTGTTCAAATATTACCTTAAGCTGTTACACTTGCTACATGGTTTGCATAATACTAGGTGATTGTTAAAATGCTTTATGTTTCATGGTTGTTATATACGTGCAGATTTATTGTAACATTTAAAGACATGTATTTTATAACTAATGCTTTTTATGTACACTTTGATAGTTAGTTTCTGCTTAGAGCCTCTCCTTTTTTTTTTTTTTTTAAGGATTGGTAAGAAAAATTAGACTTCTTTTAGATTGTTTAATTGAACAGACGTGTCAACATATCATTAATATGGGCTTCTCCATTTCTAACACAAACACATGTCACTTTACATTTAACTTTAGACTAGTAGGGTTGCTTGTTAAGTGTAATGCTAGTGATCTAGGATGACGATCTGCAGGAATAGTATCACTCTGTATATATGTATAGATTTGTTTTGGTTTTTGCATGTATGTTTTTTTACTTCTTCTACTAAGGTGATGGGGTGGTTAGGCACCGGGGTCTATCAGAGGAAGTGTTTTGTTAAGAAGTTTTTTGCTACCTCTACAGTTATACTTTATTTTCTCTCAAATTATGTATCTTTACTCTTATATTCGCACCTCACCCTGTTGAAGCTTTGTATAATATATTCTCAGCTTTCAATATCATACTCTGTTTACTCAACTATCTCTCAACTCAAGTTTTCTTCACTAATTCAACCTTTTAGTCTGTCTCCATGAACTGGACCATTGATAGCTGGAATGTCAAAGGACTACAAAATCCTGCCAAAAGAAACTTACTACTTCACCTTATCTTCAAATCTCAGGCCAATGTGTGCTTCCTACAAGAGACACACTTGTCAAAGAGAGTTGGGACAAACTTTCCTCCAAGAAATGGATTAGAACCATTATAGCAGATGGGGATAGTACAAACTCTAAGGGAGTAGCCATCATAATTAAGAATCAATTTCAGGATTCCATAAACCTAGTCAAATCCGACAAACATGGCAGGTGGTGCTATTTTACTTCTACTCTCCCTGGCACAACTAATCCAGTTCTTTTTCTTAACCTTTATGGACCTTGCTCTCAACAACACACCTTCATTCTTGAAATCTATAATATTCTCAGTTCGTTTCCAAACTATCTCTATATAATAGGTGGTGATTGGAGCGCTGTTATCAACCCTAACCTAGACCGCACCAGTAACTTCGTTATCATACAACTTTCAAGCCTCGGTAGCTTTAGAAGAACTTATTTCAGACTTTTACCTTATCGACACTATTACTTTTAGTAACATCTTAACTAAGGACAATCTATACACCTTTTACTCTAATTGCCACAAATCTTGGTCACGTCTTGACTTTTTTCTAGTCTCCAATTTTTTCTCTAAGTTTAACAACACTTTCAGTAGTGAACCGAGATTCCTTTCTGACCATGCAAGAATTTCCTTTAAAACTATATTTACGCGCACTGCTTTTTCCTACTCTAACTGGTCTCTTAATAACAATCTTTTACATAGCAAGGAGATTCTAAATAAAATTAACAATACACTTACTGACCTTTATTCTAATCTTGAAAATTCCAACATAACACCAGATAAACAATGGGCAGCGTGCAAGGCAGAATTAAGAGGATTTCTAATCAGTAAAGCCTCATTCTTCAAAAAACTCAGTAAAAAAAAAGAATCTGCCCTACTCATTACCCTGGCATCTCTTGAAAAAAAACAGAGAACACACCCTGACTCAAAATTAGAAGATTTAATTAAAACAACTCGTAAAGAACTACTTGATTTACACTCTCATAACTACTCCCTTCACGAACAAAGACTTATTGCTACTTATTCTGAATGGGCACAAATTCCCTCGAGAACTTTAGCTAGAATACTTAAAAATAACAATGGTGCTGCCAAAATCTCTATCCTTCTATATAAGGATAAACTTTACAAATCTGATTCTGAAATAATTCAACTTTTTCATGATCTTTATTCTGATATCTATAGCAAAAATGACCAAAATTCCTTAAACCCCCAAATAGAAATCTTTCTCAACTCAATTGCTGCCCCTCCCCTTAATTCAGATCAGGTGTCCTTATTATCCGCTCCGTTTAATATTCAAGAGATTCAAAATGTCATTAATAATCTCAAATTAGGCAAATCCCCTGGCCCAGATGGGTTTACCACTAATTTCTTTAAAACTTTTAACTTAAAGATCGCCCCTATTCTTCTTAAGATATTCAACTTTATTATAAGAAATGGAATTACTGACCTGCACTGGAATATATCTAAAACGATTTTAATTTTAAAAAATAATCATGACAAAACAGACCCTCACAGTTACAGACCCATCTCGCTTATCAATGTAGATATTAAAATATTTGCAGCTGTTCTGGCCAACAGACTCAAACAGATAATGCCACATATAATTTCTCAGGATCAAGCTGGTTTCATGAGCAACAGACATACATGGGATAATACTTTAACTCTAGACTCACTAATACATTTTACTAAAAGAGATAAAAATCCTTTGTGCGCCTTGACTCTTGATGCCTCAAAAGCGTTCGACAGAGTAAACTGGGTCTTCTTATTCTCCACCATGACTCACTTCAATATCCCTAAAACATTTATAGATATGATCAGAATTCTTTATACAAACTCTTATACTTCCTTATATATTAATAAAAAAAGCTCTAACAAGATTATGATTACTAATGGAACAAGACAAGGTTGCCCACTATCTCCTTTCCTGTTTAATATATTTATTGAACCTTTCTTCTTATATATTGTTCAGAATACACGCCACACTATCCCCAGAATTCTGAATACACAAGTTGCCTTATCGGCCTTAGCCGATGCTCTAAACTGATACTTTCAGTATCCGAATTCTGACCTACCAAAATTATAAATGCAATTAACAACTTCTCTAGTGTCTCTAGCCTCCAAATTAATAAGAAAAAATCATTTATTCTCCCAATTAACCCGGATGCTCATAAACCTTTTTTTTTCCCTGAATCCTCCTTTCATATCTCATATAGTATCAAATATCTCGGCATTAATTTTGAACACAACCAAGCCTCTGCTCTTCAAAACAACTTACTAAAATCCTGGGCTACTATTTGCCAAGATCTACAAAGATGGAAACTTCTTAATCTAGCTTTTCTATCTAAAGTAGCCATTGTAAAGATGAATGTTCTACCGAGACTTCTTTATCAATTTAATGCTACCAATATAATGATATCAAATAATCTCTTCCTTAAATTTAACAATAACATCGCAAAATTTCTCTGGTTTCCCAAGAGAGTTAGGATATCATACTCTAAACTTACTCTCCCCAAAGAGAAAGGAGGAGTGGGCCTTCCAAATTTTCATTTATATTACACGATTATTTGCTCAAACAGGTTATTGTCCATCTCATACATGGATCCTAATCCACTCAGCCATACTCCTGCCTGGTTGAGGATATGGCACCGTCATGTCACCTCCAACAAAATCAACCCGAAAGCTATCCCATTTCTTTCCCATTCCTCTCTATATGACTCCAAATTACTCCCCTTATTGAAGCATAAAATTAGGTTATTTCAAAAATTGATCAAGGACATTAACCTTGAAAACATTCTCCCCCTTCTACAACCACTACACCTGAATCCAAATCTTAAAATTAACAACAATATGTTTGATCTCTCTAAGTTCTCCCTTATCAAGGACTTTACAGTCTGGGACCTCCTTAAACATAAGTCCCTATCGATCACAGAACTACGTGCATCCCTCAAGGCCAATAACAAATACACAGTTATCCTCCGTCAACTCATTGAAACCATCTCCTCTCAAGTTGTCTACACTACACCTGATTCTTTGGGAATCAATAAAATATCTGAAATTATCTCTACACTTTTAAATCCCCAAAAAACTGTCTCTTCCTCTTACAATATACTTAAACCATTATTAGATAATAATAATTGCCTTTTCTCCACCTTCTGGGACAATATAGGTTCTCCCATTACGGAAGATCAAAACTTTTAGCCATAAAACCACCCTTGAACTTGCTCCTTCAAAAATTATTATATACCCAACTGATGTTAAATAACAATGCGTATCATTCACCTGTAATACTCAACAAATTTAATCCTAACAACTCCGCTGCTTGTTCTTGTTGCCCTTGCTTGAGAGCAGATCTTCTTCATATTATGTGGCACTGTAATCATTCCTATAAACTATGGTGTTCTCTCAAAGTGCGACTAAAAGATGGGTTACTATAACACCACTCTCTCTTGGCAAACAGCCATACTGAATATTCCCCTTCCAAAATGCCTAAACTCCACCTTCACATTCTCATCACTCTCTGCTCTTTAATCAAACTCTACATCACTTATAACTGGATAGATCGCACAAAATTGTCATGGCAGGGTTTCAAAGAGATGGCATTAAAATATATTTCAGCTCAAAAATTCATTATCAATGGTCCTAGAAAGAAAGCCTACTTCGCCAACCTATGGAATTGCCTATTAGATGTAATTCTAGGTGACTAATACATTGTTCATTTCATATGTGACATTCCTCTGCAATTTTTTGCTCTATCTATCTTCCACTACTAATTTTTACCCAACGGGGTGTTTATATCTTTCTTTGTCTTACCTCTTTAATTCTCTCTTTTGATACTGCTCTTATACATTCAGGTAGCATGGGGTTTCTTTTTTTTTTAATTTTTGATTTTTGTTTTTTGTAAATAATGTATCTTTTTTCTTTTTCCCTTTCTTTTTTAGTGGTCTTCAATGCCTCCAGTAGATTTATATTTCACCTAATGTCTCTTATTCTAGAATTGTATTCTACTACTGTCTGTAATTCTTTACTCAGGTTCATCCACATGATTATCAACCTAGAATGTTTTGTATCTCTATTCTGTTTGCATTGAATTTATCTTGAAAACAATAAAAAAAATTATTTGAAAAAAAAAAAGAGAGTTATAGAATGGCTTGGGATGTAATGGTTATAGGCTCTGCCTGGGTATGTGCATGTGTCTAATAGTGTAACTCAGCATTAAAGTACTGAGGTAACAGAAGTAATATCATGTAGTAGAGAGTTATAGAATGGCTTGGGATGTAATGGTTATAGGCTCTGCCTGGGTATGTGCATGTGTCTAATAGTGTAACTCAGCATTAAAGTACTGAGGTAACAGAAGTAATATCATGTAGTAGAGAGTTATAGAATGGCTTGGGATGTAATTGTTATAGGCTCTGCCTGGGTATGTGCATGTGTCTAATAGTGTAACTCACCATTAAAGTACTGAGGTAACAGAAGTAATATCATGTAGTAGAGAGTTATAGAATGGCTTGGGATGTAATGGTTATAGGCTCTGCCTGGGTATGTGCATGTGTCTAATAGTGCAACTCAGGATTAAAGTACTGAGGTAACAGAAGTAATATCATGTAGTAGAGAGTTATAGAATGGCTTGGGATGTAATGGTTATAGGCTCTGCCTGGGTATGTGCATGTGTCTAATAGTGTAACTCAGGATTAAAGTACTGAGGTAACAGAAGTAATATCATGTAGTAGAGAGTTATAGAATGGCTTGGGATGTAATGTTATAGGCTCTGCCTGGGTATGTGCATGTGTCTAATAGTGTAACTCAGCATTAAAGTACTGAGATAACAGAAGTAATATCATGTAGTAGAGAGTTATAGAATGGCTTGGGATGTAATGGTTATAGGCTCTGCCTGGGTATGTGCATGTGTCTAATAGTGTAACTCAGGATTAAGGTACTGAGGTAACAGAAGTAATATCATGTAGTAGAGAGTTATAGAATGGCTTGGGATGTAATGGTTATAGGCTCTGTCTGGGTATGTGCATGTGTCTAATAGTGTAACTCAGCATTAAAGTACTGAGGTAACAGAAGTAATATCATGTAGTAGAGAGTTATAGAATGGCTTGGGATGTAATGGTTATAGGCTCTGTCTGGGTATGTGCATGTGTCTAATAGTGTAACTCAGCATTAAAGTACTGAGGTAACAGAAGTAATATCATGTAGTAGAGAGTTATAGAATGGCTTGGGATGTAATGGTTATAGGCTCTGCCTGGGTATGTGCATGTGTCTAATAGTGTAACTCAGCATTAAAGTACTGAGGTAACAGAAGTAATATCATGTAGTAGAGAGTTATAGAATGGCTTGGGATGTAATGGTTATAGGCTCTGTCTGGGTATGTGCATGTGTCTAATAGTGTAACTCAGCATTAAAGTACTGAGGTAACAGAAGTAATATCATGTAGTAGAGAGTTATAGAATGGCTTGGGATGTAATGGTTATAGGCTCTGCCTGGGTATGTGCATGTGTCTAATAGTGTAACTCAGCATTAAAGTACTGAGGTAACAGAAGTAATATCATGTAGTAGAGAGTTATAGAATGGCTTGGGATGTAATGGTTATAGGATCTGCCTGGGTATGTGCATGTGTCTAATAGTGTAACTCAGGATTAAGGTACTGAGGTAACAGAAGTAATATCATGTAGTAGAGAGTTAAGTTATTACCCCCATCAGTCCTCTTTTCCCCATTCTCTACATGGGTCAGGGTATCCGGCCAACTGTCTCCATCTCTGTTGATTCGATGTCACTTGTCTACCTTTTTTGACAGTCATGTCTGACTATTGAAGGACTTCTCTCACACAATCCATCCATCTCTTTGCTGGATGTCATTGTTTCCTCGTCTTCCTCCTATCTCTTTCCCACATTTTCTGCTTTTCTGCATGTGTCCAAACCGCCGTAATCTATTCTCTTTGACCTTCTCTGCAATTGGATCTACTTGGGCTTCTGCTCTGACATCATCTCCATCGCCTCCAGTTTCCTCAGCTGATCTGCCTTCACTGCCTAGGTTTCTCCACCTCACAGTAATACTTGTCGCACAACTGCTTTTTATACTTTACTTTTACGTTTGGTTTCTGCACCTTACAGTAATACTTGTCGCACAACTGCTTTTTATACTTTACTTTTACGTTTGGTTTCTATACCTCACAGTAATACCTGTCGCACAACTGCTTTCTATACTTTACTTTTAAGTTTGGTTTCTGTACCTTACAGTAATACTTGTCGCACAACTGCTTTCTATACTTAACTTTTAAGTTTCCTTGGCATTCTTTTGTCATGCACTACCCCTGACACTCTCTGCCAGTTGGCTGCAGCCCTTCTGATTCTAACTGTGACCTTCTTATTCAAACTTCCCTTCTCCTCAAACACCTCTCCCAAATACTTGAAGCTGTTAGCCTGTTCCATTCTTTTCTGTAGTGTCTCATTTCTCAGCTTCTTCTGATGCCATTATAACAATCTTATCTGTACTCAGTTTCATCCTGTGTGCCTTCAGTTTTGCACTGCATTCCCCTATTATTTTCTGAATGTCTTTGTTCTGAGTCTGCCTGTAATATTGTATCTTCTGCATACCACAGCGTTGTTAAGCTATACTCTCTGACTTGTTTGCTAATGTACTCCATCAACAGTATGAACATCAGTGAGCTGACAGTTGAACCCTAATGCACAACCACTCCCACTGAGATCCCTCTGTGAATCTGAACACAATTCTTATTTATGTTATTATCTGCTTCTACATAGCCTCACTAATTTTACAAATGTTTCTGGGGCTTCAAACCATCACAGGATTGCTCAAATCAGCTTTCATATGTTTTTTTCCAAGGCTAGGAATACCCTGTTGGACTCTTTCCTCATCTCCAGCTTCTTCACAACTATCTGTCTCACTGTAAACAACAGATTGGTTGTTCTGCGTCCTGATTTGAATCCAAACTGCTTGTTCCCATCTTACTTTCTACTACTCTGCGTATTCATTTATTAAACAGCTTTTCCAGGATTTTCATGCATTGTGATAGGAGTCTGATACCTCTAAACTGCCCACAGTTGTGAATGTCCCTTTTGTTCTTCTACACTGGTACTAGAATGCTTATTCTCAAGTCATGTGGGATACTCTTCTATCTCCATACCTGCTGTGAGTATCCCCAGGAGACATGTATCTCTTAACTCACTCAACATCTTGATCATATCTGCTGTGACATCATCTGAACCTGCTGCTTCACCTGACTTTATTTTCCTTACTGATGTTCTTACTTATTCTGTGGCAGGCTGTGTCTGGGGCAGTACAGCTTCTGTGGGGTTTTCTTCATTCATAAGCTTCTGGAAGTACTCCTTCCATCTGCTGATGACATCCTGCAGACTGGTGACCAGATTGTTGCTGACATCCCTAATGAAGGGTGTCTAATGGCTATCTTCTTTTTTTGCTGTTTTAGCCTTGCAACCTAATAGAGTTTCTTTGTGCCATCTGCTTATTCTTTTTCCAGAAGCTGGCAGAGTGCCTCTGATGCCTTATTCTTTGCTATTAAAACTGCTCTCTTAGCCTCTTTGTTAGCCAGTAAGTATTCCTTCTTAGTATGGTCTATTCCACTTTTTTCCTGCACTCCTTTGTTTTGATGACTTCCTGGATTTCTGCATTCATCCAACAGCTTTTCGTATGTACCTTATTTCCATACCTGGCCCAACGACATATCTGCTCTATGGTCCTCATACATGCTGTTTTGAGCTGATGCTATTCTTCTTCACCTCCACCTATTTCCTCCTCTTCCTGATGTGCTAGAGCCCTGAGTATTTCCTTGAACTCATGTGCTTCTTTTTAAGTCAACTTCCAGGTCTTCAACCTAGTCTCTGTTGACTTTGAAGCCTTCTCTGACCACTGCTTGCAGCTGATCGTGACAACCAGTGGTTTATGCTGTGGGCCGACTGTTTCAGTGGGGATGACTTTGCAATCATTGTGCCAGTGCCCTTTCCTTACTAGGAGAAAACTAATTCCATTTGATGCTTACAAGGCATGCTTTAGTTTGAGGGTCTGAAGTCAATCGTATTAAGTTTAGTACTGTCATGGGATACTGTACTAATGAAAACAAGATGGAACACATTTTTTTTCATGGTTATAAACCCCCCAAATATGCAGCAAAATGTTTTTTTTTTTTGGGGGGGGGGGTTGGCTCTAAAAGTGACTCACTTGTAATCTCTTTTAGCAATACCTTAACATACCTATCCCTTATTGTCAATAAATCAGAGTAATGAATGTATTTAAAAAGTGCTTTGAGAGAAGGAAACCAAACCTATGCACATTATCATACTGCAAACCATATGCATCCATATTCATGCTTGGGAGTCAGAAGGAGAGCCCATAACACAGACTAAATGCAGAAACCTCTATACCAGTATGTTCCTAGACTGAAAGCAATTGTTTTCGTTCTTGCTTCTGAAACGAAATTCACTTTGTAATGGTGCTAAAGTACCACAAGTCTTCTGTAAAAGCTCACTATTTGGAGTCACTTTATTATAGAGCAACATGTCTAACATCACTATGTAGTTTCTGAACAATGAGAAAAATGAAACTCTAATGTCTGGCATTATTGACTGGCTGTAATTATCTGATAAATTAATGATTTATGAGGGACGGGGTAAAAATAAGAAACTAAATACATCAGCCTTGTTTTATAAAATCAGGGACAGTTAAAAGATATGGTGGTGGTGGTGGTGGTGTGTGTGTGTGTGTGTGTGTGTGTGTGTGTGTGTGTGTGTGTGAGTGTGTGTGTGTGTGTGTGTGTGTGTTTTAATGTATGCAGATGTGTGGGAGAATGAATGAGGGAAATGCCTGTGTCAACCAATGCATGGTTTACCAGAGGTGATTACCACAGGAAAGTATTGATTAGCACTAGTGTTAACCTTGTGAGATTCAAAGACATGCAAATTAGCCAATAATGAGGCCTCTCCTTATTGTAGCAAGCATGTCTCTGAAGTACATTTCCCATGATCACTGAAACTGCTTATTCTGCCTACAGCAGTTTCCACGAATGCAAGGTCATCTTTATGAATCCTGTCCCATATATAGCACCACCTACAGCCTCAATAACCCTTTACTAAATCATAGAATTCCATGTTCATCACTGCCACAGTAGAACGTTCAGTGTTAGTCTTGGGGTTAAATTGTTGATTGCTGAACTTGTACTAAGTTTGACTGTTAGTATTCACACAGCCAATAGGTCAATAAAAAGGCTCACAAAAATGTGTCACATAAAAATTCTGCACACAGTAGTAGATTTTGTATTTTCATTGCTGCAGTTTCTCTTCTTTAAGCATTTGTAACTGCTGCTATCACTTTGTTTTTATACTGAGTTAATTTTAGCAACTATATCCAACCTGGCTCATTTTCTGTGAAAATATTTAGCAGTTCATATTTTATTAAGATTTCAGTGCACTAATAATGTAAGAGCTGAAGTTTCCACACTTTTAGCTTTTCCATAAGAGTGGAACTTGGAATGGAAATTTTATTTTAAATATATATGTATATATATATATATATATATATATATATATATATATATATATAAATATAGATTCACTTCATAATCTCGAAATACTGAAATATTGAATTTCAGAATCTCGAGACCATGAAGTCGAAAGTCCAAATAACTGAAACCACAAAACTGCGAAACCCGACCTCCTGAAACCACAAAACCATGAAACCCAAACTCCCGAAACCACAAAACCACAAAAATACACAGCATACACTACACAAAACATACAAACGCACACACCTCCCTACACTGTTCAAAAAACAATACAACACACACAACTAAACAAACACACACACCTACCCTTACTATATGCAGGGTGGCAAACCCCCCTGCACCCCCTGTATCTGCAGCTCCCCCTTGGCAGTATGTCTTGCATATTCATGAAGGTGCACTACTGAGGGAGAGCCATGTACACAGTTACTAATTAGTGCTAGGAGGTGTGTTACAGTGCTTGGAGATGTGTAACACACCCCCTGCACTGTCAAAGTGCCGTATGGCACTAAAACATTAAAGTAAAGCGTCCTTGGACACTTATTTAAAATGTCCATATATATGTCACACAGGGGGTGTGTTACAATGTCTGTAACAAACCCCCTGCAATGTCAACAGTGTCTGTAACACACCTTCTCCACTGTCAAAGTGCCGTATGGCACTAAAAGATTAAAGAAAGTGTCCACAGACAGTTAGAATTGTTTCCATATATATGTCACACAGAGGGTGTGTTACAGTGCCTGTAACACACCTCTTCCACTGTCAGAGTGCTGTACGGCACTGAAAGCAAATGATTAAATGTGATTTTGACATTTTGTTATTTATTTTATTATTATGGGTCCAGAATCCCAGTGTCAGTGGAGATATGTGGTGAAAACCTCCAGTTAAACACAAGTGTCCAATAGAGTTCAGTCACACCCCAAGGTAAAGTAATTAAAGTACATAGGGAAGGTCATGTAAAGTAAAATACATACACATAAACTAAAGCATCAGTAATGAGTAATTAATGTCAATACATATTTTTTTATTATGTAAAATCTTATTTGTCCTTTGCTACATTTTGCTAAACACTGCTAAGCCAAGCTAAGCAATGCTTAAACAGGACCTGTCTTAGCAAAAGTTAGCAATGCTCAGCTCCGCTTAGCTGGTTTGAGCATTGCTAAGCAGTCTCATTCTAAGCAGTCCTCAGCTCAGCTAACTGGGTTTGTGCACTGCTAAGCACTGCTAAGCATTTGCCACTCTAAGCACTGCTGAACTAAGCCTAGTGGGTTTGCTTGGTGCTAAGCTTTGCTTAGCATTTTTAAAAATCATCCAATGGTGACAAAGGGTGGGAAAATAGCCTTATTTAAGCTACACAGGTGCGAATACAGCCAGAACCTGTTGGAGTTTTATCACTGCAGGAGCTAAAGCTGGAGTCAGAGAGGGAGCACGCATTCGGGAACAGCACTGGGGCATGTTGGAGTCCAGGGTAATTTTTGGGCTCCTTGTCAAAGACCATGGTGACAGACTGCTGCATGGCCAGTACTAGGGCTCTGAATACAAGTCTGAGGCCTGGGACTGTCTGGCATGTGACCTCACCAATGCTACTGGAATCCCCTACACTGGTGAGCAGGTGTGTCATCATTATGATGACCTGAAGTGAGGGAAGGGGGGCTCTTGGCCCAGTGGATCCAAGATGCTTGGGACCGGAATGCCCCAGAAGTTTGTAAGTATAGCAACTGGTGATTTATCAAATTGTAGTATAAATATCTGATAGGTACACATAACACTGTGTTTCCCTTCCTACAGCTGCAGAGGAGGGGGCTTGCAACTTGGAGGCCCATTTAGGGTGCCTAGAGGAGGTGCCGAGAGTGTGCTGAGTGCAGATATATCTTGCAATATATAGTAATATAAATACGAAAGGGTACAGTGGTGATTGCCAGTAGGTATATTCTGTTCTGACTGTATTGCAATAACATATTAATAATGTGTAAGAATGACATGTGTATACGGTATTAATACTAATGATATGGTAAGAAAGTACACTAGAATTCTAAATGTGAAGGGAATAAATGACATCCATTCATGATATACAGCAAATACAGTACAACTGCAGCCAGACTTGTGAAGGTAAAAGTGTTAGTATTGCATGGGTTTTGTAATAACAGCACACATTCAATGCATGCATTATTTAAACTGGAGTACAATAAAGTTTGTCAAATGTATACCAATGACTGTGTCATGTCATTCTCAATAAAACTGTCTTCTGCCAATTGTGTGTATTCTGTTTTGTTGTTGAATACATCAAATTTTACAGGTGTTGCAAAGTAAATATGGGTATAACATCATGAAGTGACTGAAGTGTGTCTGCAAAAGAACTGTTATGCTAAATTGTAGATATGGAGCTGTACTAAAAGACAGAATGTAATCTGATGTATTTTATGGAGTAACACGTGAACCTTCAATAGTAATGTGCAAGGTATTATAGTGTGTTTCCATCAGGACTGTCTGGTGTTTGCATTTCAGCTATATGCATTCCTGAATGTAGGTATGCTGATACAGGCAAGTCTGACACAGTAGTAATTGTAGATTGCAAATATAGCATCTGCAAATGTATATAGGTCAAGCAGGCATCCCTGCACCCTGATATGGTCTGTACAGATCACACATATTCCCCTCCACTAGGAGTTAATTGCCAACACCTGCATTCCAAGTATTAAAACACACTTCCCTTACTATCTCTGTCATCCGTGAATCTCATGCATGTATGTTCAGCTGTCACTGCATCTCCTGTGACACTCTACCGATATTACCAGGTCAGACTTTGTCAGCAGGTGAGCTCTAGCCACATATCAGTCAACCAACACACAGCAGTGGCCCAGTACCTCAGTGTGATAAGCAATACATATGTTGTTATTTTTCCATGTACATACCACAGTTTGAATCCAGGGACTGGTACTAACATGTATTTATAGCAACAGACCAGTAGTACTGACTATTAATAGAAACAGTCACTATTGTCTATTAATAGAAACAGTCACTATTGTTAACAGATATTTCCACACAGGACTTACAGGTAAAGAAATGTCTGTAGTAGCTGTATGAAGGGTATACTAATGTATACCATGTCTATGAATGACAGCAGGATAGGTATATAGTCCATGCACTGTGCACTATACATGTCTCTCAAGTGTTATGCTGTCATGGCTAGTGATCACTGTTACCAATAACCTTGGACACAGACATAAATCCAGTTGAAGTATGCCAGTAGCACAGTCACACATCAGTGCAGGGTATACCTTGTTAGTCATATATGTTACCCTGACATGTACATGTCCCCTGTAGTTATGTACCTATAGTGCTTACAGCTTGGCCCATACTATGCCATGTTGACAGCTTGAGAGGTATGCACATGCTACAGAAACTATACGGCACATGTAGATGTAAAGTAACAGCAGACCTGTAGAGTATTCAGCAGTACTGTTCTAAAAATATACCTGTACAGTTGTTAATGGAATGTTTTCTCTCCTCCCACCCCTTATCTGCATCACAAATTATTATTCATATACTACGGGTATGGTTTCATTTCCACATATGTTGTTCTCAAAACCTAATGCCGGGCCTTGTGTTGTATTATTGGTTATATATTTCAGTGTTTGCAAACAAACATACCACAACTGTTATTGGCATGCTGTTAAAATAATGACTGTTATTCCATTTATGCCTGTGTTCCTTATGCTATGCAATTCTATTGTTCTGGGTTAATTGGAACACCCATGCATGCTGTTATAACTAACATTGAAATGTTTTGTTCATGACTAACCAATACACATTGACAGACCTCAACACCATAGCATGATTGGGTAGGCTGGTTCTGTCTGATCTGCCTATCCCACCCCATTTGGCCATGGCACAGGGTACCAACACATGTGGGACCCAACCTGGAGCTGCTCTTTCTGCTGGTCCTACAATGCCCTCGGGTGGAAAAGCCTCAGGGGACGAGGACCATCCCACCCCGGGCATGGACAGGAGACTGTCACCGGGAATCAGGTTTCGGGTATGGTGTGCAGGGTCATCCATTGTGACTTGTATTATAGACTGCGCCATATCAAAGGCAGACTGGTGCACCTCGAGGGATGGGCTGGCCCCAGCACCCAGCCCGCAGCAGAGCCACCTTCAGGGCCATGAAGGGGCAATGGTGACTGCCCATGGGTGGAGATCTCAGTCCCACTATTGCCATCTGGGGGCACTTGGTCCTCTGATTCCCAAACACCCTCCCCACCCAAGGTGTTAACCCCTTCATGTGTCATACACCACCCCTGTTTGCTGTCTTGCCTGTCTTGTATGTCTGCAAAAACAACCACTCCTACCTAACTTACCTCTCCAAATGCACCTAAAACCCTTCTCCAACATCTCACTTTCACCTTAAAAAAAAGGCATCTGCCCCCCCAAAAAATTTCTTCCCATACATAGCTCTCCATTTCACCCCAACATGCACTGCCATGAATCAATTATCCCATCAATTAATCAACAAAGTTATGTCACCCACGCCCCTTCCTATGGGGTGTGAGTCTCCAAATTCCAAATTGCCCACATGATGCACAGCTGCTGCTGCACAAGAAATGGAGAGCTATAATCCTTTCCAGCACTCCTCCTGCACATCCCTAGCTGCCTTTTATATTGTTTTCCCCCTGCTTGCCTCCATTTCACCACTTTCCTATCACCCCTTTTTTCTTTTCTTTTTTTGAAAATAGCATGGTTTTAAGTGGGGATAAGTGGCACTAAGCGAAGCTAAGCAGAAGTAAGCACCACTTGGCAAACCTGCTCAACCCCCTTAAAACTGCTTTAATCACCTTGTCCAACTCAGACACTGTTTTGCCTAGCAACAAACTAACCAGCCCTGCCAAGGCTCAAACCCAGGACCCTCTGACCTACAGTCAGAACAACACACCACTAGGCCAATTCAGCTCTGGGAACTACTGCGGCTTTTATAAATATATCATGTAGTACAGTCATGTAACATTAGGTAAAAAAGGCATTACTGCTAAGCATTGAACCCAGAACCTTCTGAACTACCGTCAGAACAACACACCACTAAGCCAACTCAGCTCTGTGGAATTACTACTGCTTTTGTAAATATATCATGTAGTACAGTCATATAATATTAGGGAAAAAAGACATTGATGCCAAGTATTGAACCCAGGACCTCCTGAACTGCAGTCAGAGCAACACACCACTAGGGCAACTCAACTCTGAGGAACTGTTACTGCTTTTCTAAATATATCATGCAGTACAGTCATGTAACATTAGGGAAAAATGACACCCCTCCCGAGTATTGGCCCCAGGACCCTCTGAACTGCAGTTCCTGCAATACATCAGTAGGCCAACTCAACTCTGGGAAATTGTTGATCTTGTTATGAAGATATACTGAGTACCAGTGACACTACTTCTACATATAATGTGGTAAATGACAGCGTACTTGGGCCTGTGATGCAGACACTGAACCAGTACACAGCCAAAGACATGTTGATCGATTGACGGGAGGCCTACCATATCAGTTACAGCTGACAACTGCACAGAGTATTGCAGAATGTCCACAGTTGTGTCACCTACATATGGCATGGTTGTCATCAAAGCTATTCTGTGTGCTGATGTACTGGCAAGGCAGTGCAGATTGATTTTACAAAAGCATGACAGACAGGTCAGTGTCACATGTCATAGCCATCCAAACAGACTCATAGCCATCCAAACACACATGTTCATGCTAATCCTGTGTAACACACTGTATGCATGCACATATGTCTTGCAACTACACCTCCCATAATAATTACTCAGTAGCTCTATCTGTAACATTCCTAGCATGTCTGACATCTGGACACCCACAATTCAGGCCCACAGTCCAGTCTGTTGCATGACAACTACATGTTTGCCAATACAACATAGAAATGACTGAGCTTTGCAATATCAAGCAGATCTGGTTGCTGCTACCACAGTCACTGCCACCTATAGTAGCATGTCAAAGGCCTGGAGAGTGGGACACATGTCCCAAATATCAATATGTGTCCTAAACCTCCACTACCACTCTATGGATGGTACTGCTACTTAACATATGTACCAGAGGCACATGCCTCACCTGGACTGCAATGGGTACCCTCACCCTGGCTATGTTGTGACACAAGAGCTGATACTGCTGTCTCACTGACATATACAGCTTGCTGTCCCCCAATGTCTTCACAATCCCCAGTATGACACCTGCCCAGAATACAGGAGCTGCAGACTGCCATACATGCAGCTGTATGTTCAACTACCTACCATACCTCCCAAACACTTAGAACAGGACATCCACACAACACCCATACATAAAGGGTTGAGAGGAATGTTCAGGTGAAACAGACATGTATCACAGTCTCCCCTACAAACATACACAACTGATACCCCAGCATCAACTGAAGTAGCATGCACATTCAGATAAAAATGATGTGTGACACTCACATCTGCCTGTATCCTTATTGAGCCCAACACATTGTTAAGCAGTAACTTGCCACAGAATCACAAACTCTGTTAAAAATGGCCAAGCATAGCATGCACAACTGTGGACATAACACATCATTCCAAAGAGTGATTATTTATACATACCCTCTGTGATGCTGTAGCTTCCACACCTCAATAATATCCTCCTCACAGGCCAGGAAAAGGGCCAAGGGCTACATGAAGACCTTAGTTATAGCACTGTGTTCCCATGCCATTGGCTAATGGAAAGGTAACCCAGCTGTTCTGAAGGCAATTAGAAAGTGGGAGTCAAAGATTGGTGCACAGGCAATCACCTGTTCATGCGCATTACCTACAAAAGGCAAGCTGCTGCCTATGGTAAACAGGTCTGACGCTTTCTTCATGAAGACAGATTGTGATTCTCTAGTAGACTACAACTGGATGTCTTCTCACAAAGGAGTACAGCAATATACCAGGTATGTCATAGAATTAAGCATGTAATGAAATGCAGGTTGGTCGATGCAGTCATGGGAAATAGGAATTTAAACAGTAGGCCACAACAACATTTCTTAGACTGACAGGTTGTTGTTAGTTTGCTGTCCAGCACCTATGGCTATCCCTTATGGCTCTGTCTGCAGTGACATAGATCACAGCTCTGGCCCTTGAGTCACACCAGCAAAGGTCAGCTTATATATGACTGCTACTGGATTGTCTGTTGTACAATACTGACAGTAAGTACTGGTAGATACAGCTGGCATATCATATCATGTAATGTCAGTGAGCCCCTCTCAGTCTGTGAATGTCATACAGGCTTAGTTCAAAGATTGTCCATGTGTCCCTGATTGTTCCTGATGTACTCTGGCTAGGTCACTGTGTACTCCACACCTGTATCTCATTGCCTGACACCTATGGCTAGCATACCTGGTGACCCCCTGCAGCAGGACAGCAGGTTATAAGCACTAGTATTGGGGAGACACTGGCTCTGCCTCAGCATCAGGGTGTACATATTGAACATGCAATGTCAGGGAATGAATACAGTACCAGATATTGGGGTTTGGCATGTCACAGTCACATTCCTCATACTCTGGGGACAACCATCATGTATTGTCCAACTGGTGTCTGGAAATCCACATTTGTCTGGCAGGGGGTCTACATCTATCAGGCACATGTACACATTCCCCAAACATCTGGGTACTGCAGATGTCAGACACCTATAAGGAGGATGCCCTACACCACATATGCACTGCCCTCAGTTATTGTGTAGCACAGATGTTGCTGGAATGTCCACATACACTTGTAGTACCACTCACTATTTGACAGATGTAGGGTGGATGACATGGTACTGTAATGTTGCTCAATGGAGACATCCAACAGTCAATGGCAGTGATGTTTGTGGACACATAACAACACAGTCTGTCACAGCACTCAGACCATATCTGGTATTCCTGGTACCATATGAGGTTACTTGGCTATGGGCCCTGAGCAGCCATATGTGTAGGCCAGATGTTAACCCATGTGTATGCAAGGCAGCACCTTTGATGCCGCAGTCCAACAGGGACACAGGTGGTACCCCAAGGATGTATGTGCAGTTGACCATCCAGTTATCCAGGTTACACCTGCAAAGGTGTTAATAGCTACCCTGCCTGATTCCACCACAGGGTGATTGTGTGGGAGGGACACACATCTGAGCTGCCAATATGCCCAGTTCATGTCACACTCCAGGTTGAGGGTGTGTGTGTGTGTGTGTGTGTGTGTGTGTGTGTGTGTGTGTGTGTGTGTGTGTGTGTGTGTTAGAGTGGGCCATGAGTTGCACTCATGCAGCAGTCCCAACAATGTGGAGTCTGTGATTGCCTTGCATGCCACACTGAGGTCACCCCTGAGGAGTATGTATGAAACTGGGTAGATAGTTGGCCTTATAGCCTATTGGTGTATGGTACATGTTTGATGCCCTGGTATTCCCTGGTGGGAAACCTCTGTGATGTCCCCAGCAGCTGCATGTGCTGTGTGATGTGAATGATGAACAGGGAATTATACACAATAATGGGCCTCTTTGGGGGGAATACGAGGATGTTTATGCCCCATGTCCCTTGATGACAAACTCTTATGTATGACATGGGCCATGTACAAGGTTTACCTTACAATGGAAGCAATGTTGTGTTGAAATGTCATGTTGCCAAGGACCTGTGTCCACAGCTCCCTCATGACTGAATGTGTGCCTAGGATGTTGTTAGTACTATGATAATATGTGCGGAATTCACTCTTCCCAAAGGGTTTGATACTGCATGTCCAGGTATGCAGCCTGAGGCCATGTGCCTGGCAACAGTCATGTATTTGTGTGAGACCCTCCTAGACAGATTTCCACATCACTAGGCTATCCAGTAACAGCACAAAGCATGCAGACATGGTCGGACATAGGCTAATGGCTGTTACATGCACCTCATAAGTGTACACCACACATAACAGAGGCCCAAACATGGAACAACAGGTTACACACCTAGTTATGGGTCAACTGCTTGAGGTGGATTCCACTATGTGGAACAGGTGGGTCGTGTCAGCGCACCGGTGTGCTACCCTTATGGTAACATATGGTGTGATGCATACTTGGGAGTGTTACATCTATAATGGCCACATGGGTTATACTGTTACAGAGTTTGTCCAGGTCAAGGATAGGCAGTTTGCACTGTCACCCCCCCATCCATGGCTTTGGTGACTGTGTCATAGAGGTCAACTGAGTGTAACAGACATGAACCCTTCCTTGACAAAGCCTAAGTGTGCATGATGGAGTGTGTGCAGGTCACCAATGTCCTTGTTAATGGGGTTCACTATAAACTGTGCTATTGTCTTGCAGAACAGCCTAGTTAGGCTGCTGGGTCTATCATGTAACTGAGTAGGGGATGCCCCACCTTAGTGTAAAGGGGCAACAGTGGTCATCCATAAAACAGCTGGGACAAAGGCCGTTGGCAGTCCTCCTTTGAATACAGGTTATGCTTGGGTTCATGTAGGATGCATCCTGTGATGTGATAGGGTCCCATGGCAGATGTATACCATGACTTTTGCTTGGCAGTGGTGACCTGTTCCCTACATATAGGAGACGAGGGAGGTGTTGTGGATATCCTGATGTACTGATTGAGAAGACAGGGGGTGACACCTACACTGACTCTTATAGGCATCCAGTATGTTATACCACCAGCACTGGTATAGCTGGTGTCCTTGAGCATTGAGCATCACAAGTGAGCAGCTGCAGATGCTTCTTGTGCTGTTGCAGACATATGTGCAATAGGGGAGATGACTGTCTGTAATGGATGTAGACAATATAAACTCTGTGTTTGTTGTACATCTTTGCAGGACTGATCCCATTCTCATGTACATGATAAGGAGGCATTGCTCCAAAATGGGCACCTTCCCCTACTTTGTCTCGGACAGCGGTATGTCAACCCTGTTATGGACAGTATGTATTGCAGATATTCACTAGACATGTGTACATATCCTAGCAGAGGATGATGTAGACATGTCGGGTATACCTGACTACATGCATCTATACAAATGCACATATAGCACATTTATGTATGTGTGGATACAGGTGCCAGTCCTTAATGAGGGGTTGGGAAGCTCTGATGCTGTGTATACCCCTGAGAAGGATGTATTCCACATTGGAGGAGTATGTATGGCTGACCCTAGCTAAATGGGCATTGTGGGAGATGGTGACTGCAAACTTGACTGTATGATGATTGCTCTGCCATGGAGAATGACACTTTAGGAATGCAGCAATGGTAACCCGTGTTGTGTAATGTCAACTGCAATACACCTTCACCTTATGTGGGGGTAGCCCTTTGCTGCACCAAGGTGTTTGTACTTCCACTGTTGATGGCTGTCTGGCCATTTGTGTGCTGGCATGGATACATCTCACAATGCATGTTAGGGTCATTCAACTGACTGAGGATCAGAGTACAGACTTGACTCCTAATACAGTTGTTATGGTCCATATAGGCAGAATGGGTTTCCCAGTTACATGTGGTGGCCATTAGCTAGCTGTGATTTGAATAGGTGTGTGCTGGCAATGGTGAACTGCCCCTGCAGTTTCCCCTGTGCATCTTACTGCCAGTTCAGTGTGGAGGCGTGTATGTGTCTCATATATACAAAAAAAAAACATATCCCATGGCATTATTGGCTACACTTTGGTTTCTGAATATATGATAGGATGGTTAAGCAGGTAGGCTGGGGTGATCTCTGCAGCTTTGAACCATGGTCTGTCTGACTGCACAGATGTCTGCAGTTTCCAGGGTTAGGACTGCTTGCAATGAGGGCAAAATCATGTGTCCACCTCTACCATTTAGCAGCATGACCTTCATTGTGTGCTGCACTGACACTTGTATGTTGGAAGTGACAACTTTACCACTTTTACTAATGAAGTCACTAGCGGGCTGGCGAGAACCACTGCCAGATGCATGAAGGCCAGTGAAGACAGATGGAGGCCATCTGTTTCACAGAGCATCGTGGTCTGTTTACCATATCATCCCAGACTCACAGGTACTGGAACCCCTGGAATATCACAGGATAAATGTACACATGTTAAGGGCAATCATTCCCTGATTATTTTGTGGCATTGGTCTGGATGACAGCATAATGCTGCTTAAGGCTAGGGAAATACCTGTCTGGGACACATAACCAGTGTGCTGACTCATGTCTCATGGCATATAGTCCAGGAACGTAAATGTCAGGTCAGGCACACCAACATGTACTGTGACAGACCCATGACAGTACCTGTTGGTGAGAGACAGCAGTGTGTATGCAATATGGTGGAGTCTGTCACATGACACTCAAGTAACTGTGACCATCCACATACAAAGACAGGTCAGAGGGACACCAGTGTGTTTCCACTAGAGTCATCTATGTGTAACATGTTTGACATGGGCTGACACCTGCGTTGCTGTGAGACACAGATGTGTGGCCATGTGAGGTATGAGCAGTGTATGGCTGTGGTGTTCATGTGTGGCTTTGCCTCAGAGATCCCCTTTGTTTGTGGAAGTGTATGTTGAGGACCACTGCTGGTGTCTGTGTGTGTTGTGTAGGTGTGGGTGGTGTGTGAGGTGTACTGATTGTGTTTATAACCTGTTTGGGGACAGATATGTAGCCTTGACAGGGAGAGAGCATGGACTGCAGGTTCCTACTGTCATTGCATCTCTCACACAGTGTGTTCCTTGGTGGTATTTGTAGATGGCTGTCCATCTGTGTACATGAGGCAGGTGCTACACAGTGCCAGGATACCCATATCAACCACACTGGCTGGGGAAACTGTAGGTCGGTGTCCAGCCATATAGTCCACAATCTGAGAGAGGAAGACCAGGGAACCTGAAGGGTGGGCCTACAGACTAGGTAATTACTAATACAGTAGGAGGCTTACACCACAGCAGACCATGTAGACAGGCTAGGAACAAGCAGTAATAAGTGCAACAGGTACATGCATTGCAACACCTCATAGCACATGCAGCAAGTAGCATGAAACATCAGGATCAGGGTGGCAATGCATGCTGTATTGCCACTATTGCCGATACACAAAACATACTGTTCTGATAGATGGCAGGGGTATGACATGGGGGTTAGTGATGGATATTGCTGGCAAAAGCGGATGTGCAGGGTCTGTACATAATCGTGAGCAAAGTATGCAATCCTGTGATGTGTTCTCCTGTTCATGTCTTTCAGGTGGGATGTACAGACATCAAAATTCAGCCTTTTCAAAAGCTGAGACCATTGCAATTATTGATGCTCTGAGACTCCATCACTGGGTGCTGTTGTCAAGGAGTCACCATAACCAGCAAAAATATGCTGTGTTGTGGGCAGACCTGGTAGCAACAGTGAAAGATGTGGGCCACTGGGATAGGAGCTATGAACAGGTTTGACACCATACTATTGATTTCATACACCATGCATGGCAAAAGGCTGCAGCTGTGGTCAGGGATTGTGCTGGCACAGGGGGGCCCTGCTACACAGCCACCACTCTCAGCTATAGAGGGGTTCCTGGCAAACCTGGGTTCAGCCACCAGCTCACATTAAACCATCAGTACATATGTTATGGAGGTGGGTGGCACAGATTCTACAGCCGAGGAGCATCCAGGTAAGCCACCAGTGATCATCACGTTAATACTGTAGCATTCATAGTGGTGGCCTCTGGATACCTGTATGGATATGTCTGGTCAGTCTGCATTTGTGGGTGGAGTTTGTAATGCACACATGTGCATATATATTGTGAATGTCAGCAATTTGGGTAGTATCACAGTTTGCACTGTACATGTTGATAAATGCACATATTATCCTAAACCAATGTCACATGTGGTGTGTGTGCTGACAATACCTCTCCCCCCACAAATCCATAGGTACATCTGGTGTGGCTTGGGAACATCAACCTGTAGCCAGTGAGTGTGGAACTGTCATATTATGGGTCACCTATACCCTAGGCATGTTAAGGACTGCCAGTTTGCCATGCACACAACTGTTAAGCTTAGGCACACTGCAATACATGCATGTTCACTTGTGGTGGGGTTCACTGCAGTGCATCACATTGGTAATCACAGTAACATATTTGCAAGAGCTGTTACATATTATCATGTAGTTTTGTATAGGTGTAGCCACTCTGCTATACAGGGGTGCATTATTATTTTGTAAATGGATGCACTGTGTGTTAGGTGAAAGTCCATCACATACTCCAACTTGTCATGTATCTCACAGGTGTATAGTACTAGCAACATTAACTAGACATAGCTGCACTGCATGTTGTTGAGGGCCTGTCCAGAGTGTGTGTGTTGTGGTCTGATTGTGTGTTGTGCATGGCATCAGTCAGAAGGTTTGGTCTGTATAATGCCTTTGTGGCACCTCAATTGTGTGTGTGTGTGGGGGGGTGTCACTGACAGATGCACACAGCTCCTCTCCATGGCCCAGCTGACCAGCACTCCCCCAGACATACACAAATTATGTCAATTGTATGGCACAGCCTAGGCCTTTGGCAACCCCATACTACACCCTGTGCATGTGATGATACCTGTGCCAGATCCCTGTTATCCATGCCATCAATGCAGGGGCATGCTAATATGTGTCTGAAGCACAGGGTGAATATAATACAGGTAATGGCAGTTTGTAGTGTAGTAGTGTTAGGCCCTATAAGATACTGTCTGCTGGGAATTGCCATGTGTGCACATCAAAGTGTATGTACCTTTGTGCAGTGATGCTTTATTGCTGTTAGTACTGCTGACTGACTGTTGTCTCACAGACCTTATTCTGTTTCCATTCCAGGTGTCTGTGTGTGTAAGTCATGGTGAGCTCCTGCCATTACGGGAGCTCAGGATGGTGGAGTGGCAATGCAGAGACCTTTTCATCACCAAGAGATACGGCTGTATATGTGCATGTTTACCTAGGTGCATATGCTTGGAACAGTGTGTGAGGGAGAATGAGGGAATACAACATAACCTTGCATGCATACCCCTTGACACAGCATGCTACTCTTGATACATGTCACCTGGGAGTTCTGTAGGATCACAGGCTCATAGGTACAGAGGAGGTTTCTAGAGTACTGGCCCCGGGTCCCTTACAAGCCTAGCCAGTACTTTATCCCCAACAGAATCATCTATCAGCACCTGTTGTCCCTGCCATTGCAGGACACATTTTGGCTCCCTGGGACAGATGTTTTTTCCCCATCCACTCAGCCTTGATGCAGTTGATGAGAGTCTGCATGGTACTCTGTTTGACATGTTTGGAGAGTGCATTCCTGAGACAGGGCAGGCTCTGAGAGACAAACCAGTCTTTCCAGCTGTTTTTTTTTTTTTTTTTTTTTTTGCTGTCCCATATGTGATTCAAGCCTCTTGTGCTGGTAATGGGCAAAGAGTTATATTGAGATATATGTGGCATCTGTTGAAGGGCTGGGCACAGCATTGCCATCTAGACATGCCGCAGCCCACCTGTGGGCAGCCTGTCTGATGCCGAGTGGGTCAGTACTGATTCAAGGCTGTCTGCATGGCACAGGTGTTGAAGGACATGGATAATCTTTGTGGGTGTTAACATAACCTTTCCATTTGGTGCAGATGTCTGCATCATTATATACCAAACCGGCCATGCAGCTAATGTATTGTTGTGCTGACTGAGGACTATAAAGGGGTAATGTCCACCTTTGTCTGGATGCAGTCCTTTTGCCTATGTGGTGAACCTCATCTAAGCCTTTTCTGACCACTGCCACTACTTGATGGCTGAATGCAACAGTATTATCAACCTGAGTAGCCAGGTCTGTTAATGCAGTTTGTGTGTTTATGGGAGTGCCATTGATGTGGGAAATAGTGGGTCCTCGCCATATGGTATGATGGTACTGTTTTCTGCATTCAACTGGAGGCCAGGACCTGGCCACCATTTCATGCCCACTGTATGACCCCATTGCAGTGTGTTAACATCAGCTTGTGGGTCAATGACAGACAGCACACTACTCACAGTTGCCACAGCTTTAGGCAGTACCTACTTATGTGGGAGGTGGTAGTTACCATTCATACCTTCATACATGTGGGTCATTGTTAGCGGATGCTACTCACAGGGTGTACACATGTCTACATATTGTACACACATAGGCAACACAGAGTAGGGTTGCCACCTTATGTGGAATGTGGGACACGTCTTGTAGTATCGTGACACTTGGCAGGACATACCATAACCCACGGCAAGTGCAATAGACAGGACTTCCCTTGGTTTGCCAATATGATGGCTTCTTTGTGTCACATTACCATATATGATGTTATTTCTCTGACCAGTAAGGTGCTTCTAATGTGAAAATAACTGCTTTATGCAAGTAGTAGACAATCTTAGAAAGTGTTTGTTGTCCTACATTCTGGGGACCTCTGTATTGTTTGTGCCGTTGTCACAGGTCACACCTGGCTAAACGTGGACTGAAACCTGTAGGGTGGGACAGGTGGTGGCCATAACTCTCACCTCTACAGATGTCTTCAGAATACCCTGATGTTTGCCACATATTTTTATTTCATCTGCCATAACATTGTGGTTTTCTGGCAAAGTAGTGTGAAATCATTAAAGACTGATGTTGCACAATAATGACAGATATTTTCTTGTCAGACTTCATACCCTTCAGAAAATGCATGCAAATGCACAACCTGTTATGCTCTCTACCTTGTATGTTTGTCAGAGCAGTATTTAAAGATTGATCCTAATATTTGGGCTTTGTCCCACTTTTCTGTATGTTTTTCTCCAGATGTCTTTCTGTAAGGGTTCAAGAGGTATGTTTGTGGCCCTAACACAGGCACACTGCTGCAAAGGGATACACACACACACAACCACACACACACACACACACACACACACACACACACACACACACACACACACACATGAACTGTCCTTGTTGATAGCAGAACCCCTACCTAGCTAGTTATACATAACACAGTGCAATTTACATAGTGCATTAACCACAGAGCTTATACAGTTTTGCAGTGTCTGCCACTAATATTGAGGTGATTGACATCTGCAGGTGCTGTAAGGATTGCTACTGGGGGGTTAACATGCACTTAAAATGGTATAACCATGTCACACACACACTGCTGCAAGGGGGACATACATTCCAACAGTCATGCAGAGAGAGTTGCCAGTTTTGGAATTATAACACCTATTTATCTAGTTATGTACAGTATAGTCCACCATACTTATTACATGTTCCACAGTACTATTGTGTTTGAAAATGTGTAACTCTCCATCTAAGGTGCGTGACCTCTGTAGGCCATAAATAGGTTGATGATGGTGGAGTTAACAGGGTGGCACAGGCACACAAAACATTATAAGCATTGCACACAAACATGCAAGACAGCCACACTGCTACAGAGGATATGCATACAGAGACATATACACTCACATAGTTGCCAGTATTCAGATTACAATCCCTACCTATCTAATTGTATGTAGTATAGTGTTATGCCCTTATTGCATATGCCATGGAGCTTATATGCCTGGGGCATACCTGTCAACCTGTTAGAAAAATGCATGTGGACAAAGCCTTCAATAATGGGGGGATACAGGCTCAGAAATAGGGACAGTTTTTACATATTACTCTTACAAATGTAGATAACTGATAGAGGGACCAGTGTTGTATTACCATTACTTTTGTGAAGGGTATCAAGTCTGACACTTAGTTGTCTATCATTATTTTCTGCCTTCAGCTCTTAATGCTTTGCCAATGATTTGCCAGGAAACCATAATTTTATGAGATGCAGATGAAATATATGAGGTAATAATTTGAACATTCTGAGTGTGAAACTGTGTATCTAAGATGGATGACATCAACAGGCCCTGTAAATTAATGCAATGGAGGAATCAGTAGGGTATAACAGGCCTCAAAATGGTATAATCAACCTATATATACACCTGCATGCCCAACATGCTTCACACACACACACACACACACACACACACACACACACACACACACACACACACACACACACACACACAGTTGGCAGGGCTTGAGATTAGAACCCCTACCTATCTAGATGTATGTACTAGAGTGCTGCACATTTATCCCATGTGCCATGGAGCTTATATGCCTGCAGAGTGTCCAATGCTATATGTTAGGTGGATGACATCAACAGGTCCTGTAAATTAATGCAATGGGGGGATTCAGCAGGGTGGAACAGGCCTCAAAATGCTATAACTAACCTACACAAAGGATATGCTTAACACACATACTTGGCAGGCTTGAGATTAGAACCCCCTACCTATCTAGATGTATGTACTAGAGTGCTGCACATTTATTCTATGTGCCACAGAGCTTATATGCCTGCAAACTGCCCAATACTATATGTAAGGTAGATGAAATCAACAGGCCATGTAAATTAATGCAATGGGGGAGTCAGCAAGGCAGAACAGCCCTCAAAATGGTATAACCAACCCCCCCCCACACACACACACACACACACACATACACACACACACACACACACACACACACACACACACACACACACACACACACACAGACACACACACACACACACACACCATTGGCAGTATTGAAATTAGAACCCCCACCTATCTAGTTGTATGTACTATAGTGCTACACATTTATTGTATGTGCCACAGAGCTTATATGCCTGCAGAGTGTACAATGCTGTATCTAACAAAACTTTTACAAAAACTGAGAATCAACATAAATCAAGCACCAAAACGAAGTCCAGCAGGAACCACCAAATAAATCCAAGAGAATAAGGATCACGAACACTTTTATTAAGCAGTAGGTTAAAGCGCTTTTCGTCTACCAAATCGGTAGACTTCCTCAGAACTAAAACATAAAATATACAATCAGCTTAAATAACCCCATACATCAACAGCTGACAATAATAAAATTCAATCACTTCTGATCAGCTCTTAAAGACATATTCTACAAATGTAGTAAAAACACAACGAAGCCTTAATAATTATAATACTGTGTAAGTGTCTTAAAATATTAAAGTATTAAACATATTCTTTTTAAAAAAAATCTAAAAATAACTCTAAAAATAATAGAAATAAAAATAGAAATAATAATAATGTTAATGTAAATGCTTAAACGTACATTAAACTTTGAAACTGCCATTACATAGCTGAAAACCCTATCGTCTTAAACTCTTCAGCTTCAGCACACAGCTAATTGAACACAGGTCATTGAGACCTGGAAAAGAGTACGAGTTCAGTTTTATCTGCCATTTCAATTCTTTCTCTTCAAGTAACAAGTGCAGAGGGGCTCCTTGGTGGTTATCCAAAATTTGATCTATTACTATAAATTTAAACTGGTGGTCCTTAAACAGAGAAATGTGTTTTGCTAACGCATTCTCTTGTTTGTTTCTCTTTATGGCATAAAGGTGCTCATAAATTCGGTCCTGGAGTCTACGTTCTGTCTTACTTACGTAGAATCCAGGACATTACAACAAGTGCCAAATAAACTACCATACGAGAATTACAATTTGTTCTATGTTTCAAATTGTAAGATTTTCCATTAATATTAAATTTATTAGTTTCAAAGATACTACTACACCTATTACAGCTCTGACATTTAAAAGTACCAGGGGTTTTAACAAAACGGACAGGAGGTTTTTCTAATAAATTTTTCAAGTTACTTCCTCTCCGAAATGTAATTTCAGATTAGTGCACCAACTTGTTGTAAAGTAACAAATTAGTTTTAAAAATGTCCCAGTTCTTTTTAATAATGTCAACTGTTACATAACTATTAATGTTAAAAGTTAAAATAAGTCTAGGGCAGTTTTCCTTTTTAATAATGGAATTTGTTGGAAAATCATTAGGTACGTCTGAAAAAACATTTGAAAAAACACTCAGAGTCACTTCTTCACTAGTCACTGTTGTGTCAGAACGTACACTCAGTATGGGTTTAAATATGCCTGTGTGTCTTTTAAAAGTAACTTCTTTTATAAGGACTTCCAAAAGGGGAGTAGGGTACCCCCTAAGTGTAAACATTGATTTCAAATGTTCACATTCTTCCCTAAAATCAGAATCCAGACTTACAATTCGGGCTGCCCTCACAAGTTGTCCTTTAACAACAGATCTCTTTTGAAAGTTAGGATGACAACTGGTAAAGTGTAAAAATGAGTTAGAATATGTCGTTTTCCTATGAATGGTAGCTACAAAGGCTTTTAATTCATCTTTCTTCTCTAACCATATGTCTAAGTAAGCGACAGCACTTGTACTAAAGGTCGAGGTAAATTCCAAAAAGGTAGTAGAGGAATTAAAAACCTCAATAATACTTTGACCAAATGCTTCATCCCCTTCAAATAGTATAAAAATATCATCCAGGTATCTGGTATAGAAACGAATTTTCTCACTCAAAAGGTTGTTGTTAAACACATATTCTCTCTCCCAAAAAGCCATTACTGTATTTGCCATACTAGCCCCACACGGGGAGCCCATTGCCACCCCAACCTTCTGCAAATAAAAGTTTTCTCCTAGAGTGAAATAATTATTATATAGAATCATTTCAAGTAGTTCTATCACTAGGGACATTTCTATAGTGGAAGCATTTTTCCTCTTGAGTGTGGCGGCTACCCATTTTGTAGCTGTATCCTGAGGGATACAGGTATACAGATCTTTGACGTCAACTGTAAGAAAATTAAAGTTGGTGTCATAGTCCAGTGTATTCATTTTGGCTAAGAAGGACCAAGAATCTTTACAAATGTGTTCTTCATCCATAAGGTATTTTTTGAGAATAGAATCAACAACCTTCGCACATGTGTAAGTAGGCGATCCTCGGCTGTCCACAAGAGGGCGCATAGGGGGGTGGGTGATGTTCTTATGGATCTTGGGTATGCCAAATAACCTGGGATATCTTGGATGTAAGACTAACATGTAGTTGTATTGTTCTTCCTGAAGTCTACCTTCAATAAACATATCTTCAATACTACTCCTAATGGTAGAATATGCCTTATTTGTCTCAGATCTAGAACTAACCTCATAAGCGACATTGTTAACTAAGTCAGTCATCCTATTAAAATAGTCGTCCTGATCAAATATAAGAGCCCCTCCCCCTTTGTCAGGTTTGCACATACGTAAATTATGAACACGAACAAACTCTATCAGTTCGTTCTCTTTGTTTTTAACAGAAGAAGTGTCCGAGTTAATCAAATGCTTTACATTGTGTCTCAAATCCAACTCACACATAGTTTCAAATAATTGGATTAGTGGATGCAATGGTGGATTAAACGTATTAGAAATCCGAAATGGGTCAGGTTGGGTACCATTTGCCTCGTACCCCCCAAGCATCAGGCTGAAATTTAATTTTCGAGTAAAAAGTTTAATATCCAGGGTTGTGTTAACCAAATCTAAGTTGTTTTTAGGGACATATGTATATCCCTTGGCCAATAATTCAACCAATTCATCAGGGACAGTCACTGAAAAAAAGTTATAGGTCTTAAAATCACCCGTGTCATTAACTCTAATCACAGGTTTAACTAACTCTACATCCTGTCGGTCACTGTCAAAGAGAACTACACTTACGTCATCTATTACTTCAACACTGTCCCTAATCAATGGTTAATTCATAACAACATTAAATTGGTATTCGTTGTCAGACACTCCGACACTATCATGTGTTAATGATACATGTGTGTTAACATTAAGTAGGTGTTCAAAACTGACTTCATCAACCAAAAGTGAGTGTTCAACAACCAATGAGGTAACATTGTCCATAGTATTTTCAATGTTCAAAGAGTGGTCAGTCTCTAAATGATCAAAGGGAACCGTTTCATAGTTCACCTGGGTTTTGAAACTCTCATTCTGTTGTAATACCCATTGTTCCTTTGCTTGGGAATAGCCCCCTGCTGTACACCATCGTGAAAAACCTGATGGTGTTGGTTAGGTTGTTAATACACTGGACTATGACACCAACTGTAATTTTCTTACAGTTGACGTCAAAGATCTGTATACCTGTATCCCTCATGATACAGCTACAGAATGGGTAGCCGCCACACTCAAGAGGAAAAATGCTTCCACTATAGAAATGTCCCTAGTGATAGAACTACTTGAAATAATTCTATATAATAATTATTTCACTCTAGGAGACAACTTTTATTTGCAGAAGGTTGGGGTGGCAATAGGCTCCCCGTGTGGGGCTAGTATGGCAAATACAGTAATGGCTTTTTGGGAGAGAGAATATGTGTTTAACAACAACATTTTGAGTGAGAAAATTTGTTTCTATACCAGATACCTGGATGATATTTTTATACTATTTGAAGGGGATGAAGCATTTGGTCAAAGTATTATTGAGGTTTTTAATTCCTCTACTACCTTTTTGGAATTTACCTCGACCTTTAGTACAAGTGCTGTCGCTTACTTAGACATATGGTTAGAGAAGAAAGATGAATTAAAAGCCTTTGTAGCTACCATTCATAGGAAAATGACATATTCTAACTCATTTTTACACTTTACCAGTTGCCATCCTAACTTTCAAAAGAGATCTGTTGTTAAAGGACAACTTGTGAGGGCAGCCCGAATTGTAAGTCTAGATTCTAATTTTAGGGAAGAATGTGAACATTTGAAATCAGTGTTTACACTTAGGGGGTACCCTACTCCCCTTTTGGAAGTCCTTATAAAAGAAGTTACTTTTAAAAGACACACAGGCGTATTTAAACCCATACTGAGTGTACGTTCTGACACAACAGTGACTAGTGAAGAAGTGACTCTGAGTGTTTTTTCAAATGTTTTTTCAGACGTACCTAATGATTTTCCAACAAATTCCATTATTAAAAAGGAAAACTGCCCTAGACTTATTTTAACTTTTAACATTAATAGTTATGTAACAGTTGACATTATTAAAAAGAACTGGGACATTTTTAAAACTAATTTGTTACTTTACAACAAGTTGGGTGCACGACCTGAAATTACATTTCGGAGAGGAAGTAACTTGAAAAATTTATTAGAAAAACCTCCTGTCCGTTTTGTTAAAACCCCTGGTACTTTTAAATGTCAGAGCTGTAATAGGTGTAGTAGTATCTTTGAAACTAATAAATTTAATATTAATGGAAAATCTTACAATTTGAAACATAGAACAAATTGTAATTCTCGTATGGTAGTTTATTTGGCACCTTGCCAGCAATGTCCTGGATTCTACGTAGGTAAGACAGAACGTAGACTCCAGGACTGAATTTATGAGCACCTTTATGCCATAAAGAGAAACAAACAAGAGAATGTGTTAGCAAAACACATTTCTCTGTTTAAGGACCACCAGTTTAAATTTATAGTAATAGATCAAATTTTGGATAACCACCAAGGAGCCCCTCTGCACTTGTTACTTGAAGAGAAAGAATTGAAATGGCAGATAAAACTGAACTCGTACTCATTTCCAGGTCTCAATGACCTGTGTTCAATTAGCTGTGTGCTGAAGCTGAAGAGTTTAAGACGATAGGGTTTTCAGCTATGTAATGGCAGTTTCAAAGTTTAAAGTACGTTTAAGCATTTACATTAACATTATTATTATTTCTATTTTTATTTCTATTATTTTTAGAGTTATTTTTAGATTTTTTTTTAAAAAGAATATGTTTAATACTTTAATATTTTAAGGCACTTACACAGTATTATAATTATTAAGGCTCCGTTGTGTTTTTACTACATTTGTAGAATACGTCTTTAAGAGCTGATCAGAAGTGATTGAATTTTATTATTGTCAGCTGTTGATGTATGGGGTTATTTAAGCTGATTGTATATTTTATGTTTTAGTTCTGAGGAAGTCTACCGATTTGGCAGACGAAAAGCGCTTTAACCTACTGTTTAATAAAAGTGTTCGTGATCCTTATTCTCTTGGATTTATTTGGTGATTAATGCTGTATCTAAGGTGGATGACATCAGCAGGCCCTGTAAAGTAGGGCCATAGGGGGTTAACAGGGTGGAATAGGCCTCAAAATGCATTGGTATTGCACACACACAAAGTCACAAGGAATAGACTTACATATATATATACACACACAAACACTCAGGTTGGCATTGGGAATTGAACCACTACTTAACTGTCTACACTGTAACAGTAGATACTTAACGCATGTGCCACATGAATTACACATGTACAGAGTGTCTGGCAGTGCTGTTGAGGTGGATGACATCAGTAGCTGCTGACAGGGAGACTACTGTTGTGGAGGACAGTAGTCACATGGCCAAAATATGGGTGGCCATTACACAGACATAGGCCTGTTAAGTGTGTGCATTCTGCTGTACATGTAATACATGCAGAAACACAAACACACACATGGTGACTGATGTGAAATTTCAACCCCCTCCCTACCTACTATTACACAATGGGCCTCACCATAGTATTTGCACATACCCTGGTTCAAATTGGTGTACGTGTGGCTGTTGCAGTACATCACTGTATGCCTTTCAGGGTCTCTGTCTGTCTGTCTGTCTCTCTCTACCTGTCTCTCTCCCCTGTCTCTGCTTCTCTGTAACTGATATATTTGTATATGTTATCTATATATCTGTATGTATATCACAGTCAACAGAGCCAGATAAATTCTATATGTACCACATATGGATAGATGCCGGTAACCATGTCCGATGGGGGTGGGGATAGACAGTTAAGGTGTACATAGCTGTCTGTATACAGACAGAATATATGTACATCCCAGTTCTGTAGTCCGATGTGGGTTTAGACATGGGCTGACAGAAGTTAAGAGTAGGAGCATGCCCAGTATGACCATCAATAGTAAGTGTGGGACTCCAGTCCAGACCTACCTGTACTCCAGTCCAGGATTTTGTGTGCTACAGCCGATTAGCTGATGAACTTCTGTAAACAGTCCAGCACCTCACTCATAGACTGGCTGAGGGATCTCCTGGCTGTGTGATTTCCATATTAACTGAGTCATATCTAGGGTGGGTTCAGACTGTATTGGACTGAGCAGAGTTTTGCATAATATGTGAGGTACATTTTGCACAGCACTGTGATGTCCTGGTATGTCAATGGCAGATCAGTAGAAATTAATGTGAAGAACCCCTGACATTTGTCTACTGACTGCATACACTGCAGGGAACCCATGCTACTGCACTACATGTTGTAGTCTGCTCATTCTACGTTTGTGTGGCCAGTGGTTCCTCCTTCCTCTTATATGTGCCCTTTGTCCTGCTCTGCTTCAGTCACATGCTTTGTCCACAGTTTCTGCTCTTATTTAATTGTAGTTATGGTGTGACTGGGGTAGACGTCATAACATCCCACACAGGGTTACAGACTACACACCTCTGAGTGAACCTGTTTAGCAGGTTGGCCAGCAATGTGCCCCATACATCTGCTCTGGTGCTCAGACAGTTTGTGTTGCACTGTTGTTCTAAGGCTACATGTTGGCCATACCTGTCTAACTCTTACAGGAAGACATCTTGACAGGACCATATATCACAGTCGGACTCAGGCCCAGACATGGGGACAGCAGCTTAATATTGCTCTTGTAAATGTAGACAGTTGGTAGATTGGTTTTGTATTAGCTTGAATTTTCTTATGGATATGCAGTCTGCATCTCAACCATCTGTCATTGATGTTTTGACATTAACGATATTGTTTAGCCAATAGTTTGCCAAACTAATGTGATGTTATGACAAACAGAACAGATATATGAGGCATACGTGTGGACATTCTGAGAAACTCTGACATTCATGGGGTATGGACGGTGCCCACTGACGTGTTGTGAGTACTGACACAGTTGCGTGGCAGCCTTTGTATCCTGGTGCTACACTGACTTGTCACAACCAACTGTTCTAGTAGGCATAATCTAGGTTGCTCAGAGCTGTGTACTGTCCATATCTGTAGCCCACTGTCCCTCTATTGTCCAGCTTTCCTGCAGTAACAAATATTGACATCTGGACCACCCATAGAACTCCTACCGTAGGTGTAGCTGACATGCAAAATAGTAGACACAGCCAGTCTCGAACCATAGACACTATCACCCACAGTCCTGTAAATAGCCCAGTGAGCCACAACAGCCACCAGTCAGTGCTGTCTATTTCCTGACACTATTAACCACACACATAATTAGCACATTGACCCCTGCATATTGTGGAAATGGAACATGTTAGCAAGTTGATTCGGATAGCCCTGGGAATGTGTGGTCTGCTGCTATTACCTTACAAACATAACTGTTACTGCAGTTCTATGGGAACACGGGTGTGTCGGGGGTATGGGGACCATACCTCTGAACTGTACAGATTTTTGCTGAATTCCAGTTGTTTGCCTCACATTTTGCATCCATTTTTCATAAAATTGTGGTTGTCTGGAAAATTACTGGCAAATCATTAAAGATTGAAGTTAGAAAGTAATGACAGACATTTGAGTTTCAGACCTTACCATTCAGAGAATTCATGCTACTGCAAAACCTGTTATTCTATCAACTTTCTATGTTTGTAAGAGCAATATTTAACACTTGTCTCTGTTTTTGGGCCTTTGTCCCACATTTCTTTATGGCTTTGTACAGATTTCGTCTTCTAAGAGGTTGAGAAGTATGCATAGGACTCCAACATTGTCATCCATGCATCTGTCCTGTGACCCTGCTGTTTATAATTCCCTCACATAGTGCAGTGGATTTTGCTGGCTTGGGGCCTACTGCATATTCTGGGTCAGCCAGTATTTGGCAGAGAGTTCCTGTTGTCCCACATAGCTGTCCGTTGTCTGCTGCTATCCCGGTAGCCTACTCCATTCCCTTGCATACATGCAGCAATACCATACATATGCTACCACAGTCTACTACCCCTTCATTTGTTGTTGAGAAGAGTGACTTACCTTGTGCCTGCAGCAGTTGAAAGGACAGTGCTTCAGGGATGACTCTGTCAGATGCACGTAGTACACAGCGTGTACTTGGTAAGGTACAGGTAGTGTGATGTGGCTGGCATCCTTTTTACTGTGTGTATGTGAGTCGGAGTGAGGTGTCAGTCCTTGGGTCCCTAGGTTGTCAGTGTATGTGCTATGCATTATCTCTTTGCCAAGGTCAGGAAGTACTGGGCATGCCTAAGTCTACCTACAGGGACAGGCTCAGGAGGTTCCTCCTCCAAGTCCCCCTGTGCCTGTGGGGAGCTTGGCTGTCATGGGGGGCTGTGTCTCCCTTCTCTGTGATATCCCTGCCACAGCTGTTTCTGCAGGATCATATTGTGTAGCATGGCAGATACTATAAACATGTATGCACATGGCTGGAGAGTACTGCAAGGCTTTACCAGATATGTCAAGGCAGCGGAACTGTGACTTGAGCAGCTTAAACACACTCTATGATGTTCTTAGTTTGTGCGTGTGCCTCATTATGGCGTTCTTCAGTTGGTGTCATCATCCATAGTTCCAGTGCATATCCAGCATCCCCCAGTAGATGGCCATATAGGATGTTCCCCCTGGCAAATGCCTGGTACAGCTGTGATGCATGCCAGATGTGAGTGTCATGATAACTGCCAGGGCTGCCAGCACACACATTGATGACAATGCCCTGGTCATTGCTAATGACCTGACAGTTAATTGAGTGATACACCTTGCAGTTGAAGTAGACTCTACCCGCCGCACCAGGTGGTGCTTTGATGTGCATATGAGTGCAGTCTATGGCACCCAGTACCTCTCGGTAGTGTGCTACACAGTGGAAGAGAGGCATATTACTGGTCTTCTCCTCAGAGGTGTTGAGGAAATAAATGTGCTCACTGACATGTGTTAGCATGACATCTAGGAACTGTTGGAATATCCTGGATGTGAATGCCTGTGAGACTCCCATGATGTCCTCAGTAGGTCTTTGGAAAGTACCTGTACTAGTATTCTTAAGGCTACACATACCTTTGTTTCTACTGGGATGGGTTCCCCTCTGTTGGCTCTGGGTCTGAGGTGAGGGTGGCAGAGCTTGGTGAGTTCCTGTAGTATGTCCCTGTTCACCCTGTAGTGCTCTACTATCTCCAACTCATGTAGACCCTGAAAGGTTACCCTGGGCCTGAACAGTCTTCTCCTACTCAGTCTGGGCCTATTGTTAGCATTATCATCATCATCACTGACCTCAGCCTGTAGTGCATACAGATGTAGCAGAGCAGCAGCAGCCCCTATCATTTTGTCACTTAAAATTCCCAACTGTGTACTCCAATGGTGCAGAGTATGTGGGAAAAATCAGACTGAAGGGTGTATGCATAATTTATACTGGTGGGCTGCAGATGCAGACTGTGTGATTGGCTGACTATGATACATTCCACCTGCCAGCTGTATTACTGAGGGGTTTGAATGGGCCATGTCAGTGGAATAGGGCTTATCAGTCATTTATGCTTGATTGGCTTTCCCAGGCTATTTCCCCCTTTTTTTAATTTCTTCCACTGCTAATCCCTGCGACACTTTGTGCAAACCCATGGAGCTGGTGTAAACATTGCTGAGCAGAAAGGGCCCTCCCCTGTACATGGTCATGCTTAGCTTTTCTTTAACCAGCTAAAACACATGCCATTGGGCTAAGCACAGCTTAGCAGCCTCAGACACATCAAGTAAAACCAACAAGCACTGTAAGGAAGGCTTGCCTAAATCACTTGGTACGAAGTGGATTTTATTAAGTTAGATGTTGTATGGGAACATTAACATTTAAGCATACCCCACCATTTTGTTTTTACACCAGTAGACTTTTTTTCAGCCACTAAATGTAAGTGTACACTGTCATGATGTAAAAACTAACCAATGGGAAGCAAGTTTTGAATCCAAGAGCCTCAGACACACCCCTCTGCTTAGCTGTGAATAGCTGAGTGCAAACAGGGGCCACTAAGCTCTAATCAGCTTTAAGAAGGTGTGACACACCCCCTTTTGATGTTGGCTATCTGTTCTGCCTACACCAACACAGTTCTAGCCCTACCACAGTTAGTATTTTGCTATTCAATAAACCTGGCTCATTTACATACACCTAATTGCACATACCCTGGATACAGCACTACACCAAGCTCTATCTTTTTAGTTACCACTATAACTTGCCATTGTATGACTCTGTATGGTGGGTACTATAATGCAATTACTTTGCCTACCTTAAATTTCATATTTTGCACATTTTTTTTTGCAAAAATAGCATGTTTGCATGTCACTGCACTCTGCTTAAACATGGCATATGTATTAAAAAAAAGGAATTCATTTTGATATGTTGCATTACTTTTTAGTCTCAATGGCCATAGATCTGGCCGTTTGCATGGCTACTGTCACATATACCAGCTTTTAATTTTATAGTCCAGTACACGTTTCCTAACCGTGTATATTTTTCCTATAGATACGGCACTGACACGGATGCCTTTATGCTTCCTGGATTGCAAAATTACCTCATTTGCATGTTTTTTACCAGCAGATGAGGTGATTTGCATTCTGCGGACACCTCCATGTTCGCACGGTGTCTGCACACTCATGCATGCCCCCAGCCCTGTTTCCTGGATCGCTCGGCAGCCATATTCTGTGCTCAGGCTACAACACTATTCGTATATGGAGAATCACTCAATGTAGGGTTTATTGAATTTTCCCCATTGTTTTTTGTGAACCTGCTGGTACAAGGAAAAGGGGGCCCATATGTCTGAGACTAATCGGATGGGCTGAGAGGAATGAGTGCCCATTGGATAAATTGTTCTTTGCATATAAAAAACACTAGAAAATATTGTCTTGCTTATATCTGCTTATATCTGGTGGACACCAAATGGCTAAAAGATAACAACATAATCTTTCTGGCTTAATATTTCTAGCATCTAAAATGTCAACAAAGTTGGAAATAATAGGAAAATGCACCTAAAATACTATGAGCCAAGTGCCCTTTCATTACTGAGGTCATCTGTGAAGTGAAGATGAAAGATTTGCCACTTGCATAAAGACTTAAGGGGGCACAAATTGACTAGTTGTAAATGCATATCCTGATTAGTGGACAAATATAGCCACTGTAAACATTTGTGAATATGTCTATTTAACAGTATGGAAAACTTACATGTAAGTTATAGGAATATACACAATCACAAAATTATAAAACAGAGAAATGCTTTGCCTAAGAAGCCCCATTAGCTTCTTAAAAGGCATGACACCAATTAATCATGCTTTCTGGGTTAGTTACTAAACGTATTCATACATGTAGTTTGTGGGGGCTACTGTCATGTTGAGTTTGCATGTTGTCAGCTTAGTTTACAAATGAATATTTGCAGTAGAAGCATGAGCCTACAGAAAATGAAGCAGTGATGCTTGGGAAAATAAACCACGACTCTATAAATATTATAACTAGACTATTTAAAAGAACTGTTACAGGGATTTAATGTTCTTCTTGGGACTTAAAATTACAGAAACATTTGTACATTTTTTTATTAAACACCTTTATTGAATTATCACTTGTGACACAGGCAAATTTACATTTAAATAAAAGTAATCAAACTGTATTAACAAGTTCACGTTTACAAATATTCTACTTCTCATATATTGCTGTATATCATATAACCTAAGCAACATTACAGAAATTATTCAATTCCTGCCCTTTTTTATTAAAGTCACTTATGACAGGCAATCATACAGTTATATAAATTAAAACAAACCACACCAACACAATCCTACTTGCAAGCATTTTACATCACAAAACATAGTGACACACTCGTTAAAGCACAACACATGGTAACATTATTTCTTTTGAAGTCTGCTTACAAAAGACCACTTTAACATGGCCTTTTGCCACATAGTAGCCTTCTCCCATTTTTCTTGTCACGGCCAGTTATCAGATTAGAGTTGAAATTATCATGTGTTTGCATAGATTCCCTTTCCTCCCTTCCAGTGTCTACCTATCAGTAAGAGACTCCAGGAACTCCTTGGAGCCAGTAAGACACAACACATCCCGTATGCCTTCTGTAAACAAAGGCTATGCAGTCTGTGTGTGCTGTGTGTTGTAGTTTGGCTCCTTTAGTAACATTAGCTTAACCTTGACAACAGCACCTGACAAGTACAGGCTTGCAGTGACTTTTTACAAACATACTTTTGTTCTTCTTGCAGTCCGTTTATTGCGCTAGTATTGGTCTGTGTAATCCTTTGATGATAGGGGTGTTATGTGTGGTGTGGAGACAGCAGCACAGGTGAAGAGGAAGAGGTTGTGTTTATATTCTGACTTACACTGTGTCCTTTTCTTACCATGGTCAGGCACAACCTGTCCCTCCAGCCAAGTTCTGAACTGTCATGCTGACATTTCTAGAACCTGCAGCAGAGGGAAGGCTAGAAGCACAGATTAGAGAAAGGTTCTTCAACCTGAAATTTTCTCAGCTAGGCATAATAATTTGTTCATGATTTTATAAATTATAGAACTGGGTATAAAAAATAGACAATTTTCATATGTGGACAAATCAATTTGAACTTAATGTCTTGATCATAACTCAGACATGAATAAAACTCAACAAAACCAATGAAAAGTAGCTCCTTTTCATCATACGCTATTATGCAGTAAGAAGCTGCATAGTGTGTAATATTATAGCAATAACCAACGCCTGGGTGTGGGTAATGCTGGATTTACCCACGGTTAGTGTGGTTTGGTCACGAGGGCGAAACCCAAGTGGCCAAACAAAGACAACTGTCGGTAAATCCAGCATTACCCACACCCAGAAGTGGGTTATTGCTATTATACAATGACATTATTTAAGAAAAAAAAATTACTTTTCTTAAATAATGGCATTGTATAATGCCTCCTTGCTGCCCTTCCACAGCTGCCTGGTATTCCGCGGCAGTTCTGATGTACTGCGCACGTGTATGCTTACACAGTACATCAGAGCTGTGGGCAAAAGCAACGGAGAAAGCAAGATCTCCGTTGCTTTTTACAAACTGTCTCGCTATGTTAAAGGAGTTTAACATAGCGAGACAGCTTTAAAAAAAGCAACAGAGAATCTCCGTTGCTTTTTTTAAAGCTGTCTCACTATGGTAAACCCATTTAACATAGCGAGACAGTTTTGAAAAAAGCAACGGAGAAAGCAAGATTTCCGTTGCTTTTTGCAAACTGTCTCGCTATGTTAAAGGAGTTTTAACATAGTGAGACAGCTTTAAAAAAAGCAACAGAGAATCTCTCCTTTGCTTTTTTTAAAGCTGTCTTGCTATGTTAAACTTGTTTAACATAGTGAGACAGTGTGTAAAAAGCAATGGAGATCTTGCGTTCTCTGTTGCTTTAAAAAAAGAGTTATGCTAATGGAAAAAGTCCGGGTGACCAGACCTTTTTCCATTAGTATAACTCTGATTTACAATGTGCACACAGCACACTGACCAATCAGCGTGCACATTTTAGAATATTAATGGGGGGATTGTTGTATAATTAGTGTTAATAAACTGCACAGTGTGTAATATTTACTGCTAAGGAGCTGCACAGCATACACTATTCAGTGCTAAGAAGCTGCACAGTATGTAGTATTCAGTGCTAAGAAGCTGCACAGTGTGCACTATTTGTTTTAAGCAGCTGCACAATGTGCACTATTTAGTGTTAAGCAGCTGCACAATGTGCACTATTTGTGTTAAGCAGCTGCACAATGTGCACTATTTAAGCTTAAGCAGCTTCACAATGTGCACCATTTAGTGTTAAGAAGCTGCAAAGCATACACTATCCAGTGCTAAGAAGCTGCACAGTATGTAGTATTCAGTGCTAAGAAGCTGCACAGTGTGCACTATTTGTTTTAAGCAGCTGCACAATGTGCACTATTTAGTGTTAAGCAGCTGCACAATGTGCACTATTTGTGTTAAGCAGCTGCACAATGTGCACTATTTAGACTTAAGCATCTTCACAATGTGCACCACTTAGTGTTAAGATGCTGCACAGCGTGCACTGTTCAGTACTAAGAAGCTGCACAGAAGCTGTACACGGAGTGGCCATGGTATTGCTCTCTTAACATTCTCCAAACATTATTATTCATGGAAACCATATGTGTGTAAATTTGAATTCCCAATGGCTGCCCATGTGTCTACATTTTTCATAACTAGTCTAAAATACTAATCAATGGCACATTGAAATGTATAAGTGACAACATCTGATTAATGTTATTCCTTTTAGGCAACTTTGGTTTAAACTGGGGCAGCAGTCCTATCCCCTTTATTTATCTGCAAACAAACATGTATGGGTGTATTCAGCTGAAGCCTATACTTACTAGAATTAATTTAGTGGTACGGTGCAAACATTGCACCTTGTATCCAAGTCTGGGGTCTGATTTACACAAAGTCAGAGCTGCAGACAATAATATGCCAACCTTTAAGACATAGCCTCATGAATGTATACAAATCCACATTTATAGCCATGCTACAGAAAAGCATTCACATTGGGAAGTATCAATGAGTCATTACTATCTGCAAGCTTGTTTACTACATAACCTTTCATGCCTAGCTAATGCCTTACACTTCTTCCATACCACTGTTTAAAAAAAAAACTTTGGAGGCCTTTTTTTAACTCTCTCCATCTTTTCTGAGAATTCGTAAATCATTCTAATTATTCAGTTAGATTCAAAATTGAAAAGATTATACCTGGAAACTGCTGGAAGTTAGAAGAAAAAAATCTTTAAATGTGCCCTAACTGTGGAACCAGAAACCGAGACAATTGAAGATATCAGTGTGAGATCATCTTCCTAGAAAATGTTGCAAAAGGCTTTTTTGCCAGTAGACAGGCTGTACAAGATTGTGTAGAACCTCTGTTCAATACTGGAGATATACATTATGTAAATGTACATGTAAACATTATTTCATTCATTTGCCAGTATCCACTTTATCGTTTTTAGGTTCACTGTGAAATCAATGCATAATCCAGCAAACAGCAAGCCTAAAGCAGAGAATCAGTCCTGTGTGGGATGCCAGTCCATTATAGGACCTATAAACTTACTTACATGCTGAAATGCACTCACATATGGACAATTTAGAGATTCTCCAATTCAACATTTGACATAACATTTGGACTTGCACCACAACACATGGAACACATTGCCCTCCAGAACACACACTAGCACTGCCTTCACATAAAAACACAAACCACACACCCACCTTCATGGAGGCTCTCAAAAAAATCTACACAAACAGCAGGGACCTCCAAGGCAGAAACACACTCAACCACCACAATACAACACTAATCATGAGACACTTAACTCTACTAAACAGTGTGCCACTCAACCAAAGCCCCTAAGGCAAAACAGCATGCCCAACACACTAGTCATAGGTGACTCAATAGTGAGGCACACTGATGTCCCAGTCACCAAGTTAAATAAGGAGAAAGTAACAGTCAGCTGCCTGTCAGGTGCTAGGAACCACCACATAATGCATGCACTCAGGTCCCTCGACAACAGGTACAAATATGAATCTGTCATTGTACACGTGGGTGTGAATGACCTGAGACGTACCTCCCTGGACTACATGAAAAGAGACACAGAGGAGCTCTTGGATTATGTAGCCCAGACGGGTATGACCCTAGCCCTGAACAGCCTCCTACCATCACCCAGAATGATACCACAGTACAAGCAGAAAATGATTTTCAACAATTGGCTAAGTTTCTGGTGTCACTCTAAGGGGATCCAATATCTGTCTGCCTAGGATGACATGATTGACAGACCTTGATACTTTGCCAGAGATGGCCTGCATCTGTAACCCCTGGGCTTCTAGATACTGGCCAAGGCTCTTGCCACCCCTATAGCGCCTTTTTTAGGCAGTATTCCAAAGACCAAATTACCACCATAACAGCTACAAACAAATGCAATCTGAAGGTCATGCTGCTCAACGCTAGACGTCTAAATCTCAAAATGCACTTGCTTGAAGCACTCCGTAAAATAGAGAACACCGACATTTGTGCTGTAACAGAGACCTGGTTCAAGGCAGCAGATAGCACCACTGCACTACCAGGCTATAACTCATTCCATACCTTCTGGCCCCAGAACTTGGACCAAAGCTCCAAAGGGAGTGGTGTTTCCATAATCATAAAGGATGGGCACACCTCCAGACTGGTAGCCCAACATGATGCATCAGAGATACTTCAGGTGTAGCTAACATTGGGTAAGACAGTAATTCAGGTCGTAGCTTTCTATAGGTCCCCAGCCATGACCCAAGACTCACACTCCACTTTCTTAAGCACCCTAGAGAATATTAGGGTCCAACCTAACATACTCATACTGGACGACTTCAACTAACCCTCCATTAAATGGGAAAATTACTCATGTACCAATACACTTGCTCAATGTTTCCTGGAATTCATTAATTACAATGCCCTGGACCAGCTCATTCTTACCTCCACTAGAGGTAGCAACATCCTTGATCTGGTAATTACTAACATGGGTGACCATTGCTCTGTACCAATAGTCAACTCCTCCCTGGTTAGATCTGACCACAAACTAATCACCTTGGAAATCCACATCCCTCCCACTAACCCTGCAAAGGTAACCACCATGAAAAACTTCTCCAAAGCTAATTTTGGGCTCCTAAAAACAGAGGTGGATAACTTCATGGCACCCATGCAATTGGAGAACAGCTGCATAACCACTGAATCATACACTAATGTCCTGTATAAACACTTATACAAATGCATGGATCTCACCATACTCAATAGAACCAAGATGCTCTCCTCCAAAAAATGGAAGCCAATCTGGTGGTCCCCTGCCATAAACAAACTCTATAACAGAAGGAGGAAACTGATGAGAAATAAGGTGAAGTCCCAAGACTGGAAAAACACCCTTATCAGCCTCAACAAAAATTTGAAAGTCCTCATTAAATCCTCTAAAGCTAGCTATGAAAACAGAATTGCAGCAGATAGTAAAGACAACCACAAGGCCCTCTATAGTTATGTAAATAATCTCCATGGCAATACCCAGATTTGCTCGGAGCTGTTGCACAATGGCAACTCCTATACCAAGCCAAAATATATTGCCAATATACTGGCCGACAGATTCAGTGCCAACTTTACCCCTCTTTCCCTCACCAAAGGACCAATCACAATATCAGCAGATTGCCAGGCACCCAGTATTAGTGCTGCACAGGTTAAACAGCACTGTCCAAGGCCAAAAATACAGCTTCTATGGGACCTGACAATATCCCTGGCTGTGTTCTACATGAACTACAGAGTGATTTGGCACCATACCTGTGAGCGATGTTCAATCACAGCCTCATCTCAGGCTTTGTCCCTACAGAATAGCACACTGCTACAGACATCCCTCTCCACAAAGGAGTAGCAACTACAGACCCTGGGAACTATCGCCCCATTAGCCTGACAAGTCTGATATGCAAAGCTATGGAATGTATCATCATGGACCCAATAAACAAAAATATAGGGAACCTCCAAACTTTGGATCCCACACAGTTTGGTTTTGTGAAGGGTAGATCATGCCTGCTCAAGGTAAGCACTGTGCATGCTAATTAAAGCATAAGCAGCTGAATTGTGTGCTAATCAATCAATGCAAGATAGAGGAGTTATTCAACAAGCTATAAAGCAACTGTGTAGACTCAGTGTTGGTTTGCCTTTATTGGAATACACTCACAGAAAGGAGTCTTCACAGACATCCAGGATCCTCCATCAATTCATGAATGCTATGCTCCAACATGCCAGTGACCACATATGTTTTCCCTGTACTCCTGAGGATAGGACCAGAAATATGCAGGAGTTGTTCCCTGTCGCACACTACCCTGAAGTACTGAGTGCCGTAGACTGCACACATATAGAAATTAAGGCACCTCCCAAGGAACAGGGAATACGCCAGATAAATAGAAAGGGCTTCCACTCTATTAACTGCCAAGTTGTGTGTAATCCCAAGGAAATCATCTTGAACATTTGTGCTGGCAACCCTTGCAGTTACCATGACTCATAGATCTGGCACACCTCCCAACTGTATCAGATGTTTGCTAGGGAGGATACCCCACAGGGTCATTTACTGGGGGATGCAGGTTATGCACTGGAACTGTGGCTGGTAACACCCATAATGAGGCACATGCTCAAACCAGAAATATCATAGAGCATGTATTTTGGTTGCTGAAGTCGCAGTTCCAGTGCCTAGATACATCTGGGGGACCCCTGCAGTACAATCCATAGACATGTACTAAAATATTCATAGTATGTGCCATGCTACACAACATCATCCTGAGAAAACAGCTTCAGCAGGATCAACAAGGGAAAGGAGCACACATCCCACCAACAATGCTAAGGTCACCATAGCCACACGCAGAGGAGGAGTCAGTGGGGGAACCAGTAGCTGATGTGGGTGTAGGCAGATGTAGGCATGCTCAATATGCCCTCGCATTGGCTAAGAGAATGCAGAGCACACTCACTCACCACCTAAAGGCCTAAAACCTTCCTCCTACACACAAACATATACTAATATTTGATGCCAGGTAGCTCTCACAACCTTTACCCCCCCCCCCATGTATTGGCTGTGTACTGCTTGCATCAGACAGTCAGCCCTGAGCTAAAACTGTTGCAACTGCTGCATTTACAAGGTAAGTACTGAACCTGGAGTGTATTGTGTAATAATATAAATGAGTGTCATATCCTTGCATTTTGTTACTTGGTAATGCAAGCAAGTAAAAGGAGGGAGATTTGTACAGAAATGAACTTAAAATGTGACAGCAGAGACTTATTTGACTTATATACATCCATTATGAAGTAGTAGGCCTCAGGCATCAAAGATTCACACAGTCATACCTCTCAAAAGTAGTGATGGTCACTGCATTCCCACAGTTTAGCACCATACATTTGTACTGAAAAATCATTAAAGACAGACGTTAGAAAGTAATGATACAGATTGCGGTTTCAGACTTTGCAACCCTCACAAGATCATTCACAATAAAGTTCGGAAATGTTGATGCGATCAACTGTCTAACTTTCTAAGACCAATATAAGTGCCTCTTTCTGGCCACCATCAATATCAGAGTCTGCTGATACCACTGACATCAAGTGGCAGAGGTTACACACTTCCACTGTCAGGATCACCTGTGATAATAGGCAACAAACACAGGAACAATTAATACCTAAAGTACTATACTCCAATATATGCTAACAAAACAACAGTGCTGCCAGTATTAGACAGTACAGCAATTAATGCAACAGTCCTGACATCAACATCACACATTAAAATATGTCTTTGAATTCCTCATCAGTACTGACATAAAATGTTTGGCTCACCATCTGTAGCTGAGGGCATCCTCTGCAAGCTGGATGGTCTTGGAAGAAGTTAAGCAAAAGGTAAGAACAACATCATCACAATTAACAGTAGCTCAGGGGGTAATATAATTACTGTACATATAAAGGGGTAAAAGTACTTTCAACAAGAACTTGGATGACAACTCCAACCTAAGCTAATCAATCAAAATATGTTAAGTGTAGCAATCTTCAATCCCCCCAAAAAATAAATTCTTGCGAAACAGAAGTAATATATTGATTTCATTTTTTTTTTTTTTTTTTTTTTTTTTTGCTATTCAACAATATTGATTATTTTTTAAATATTCAAATGTATTCAGTAACTAAGATACAAAAGCCTACCTGGAAGTTCTTCCTGTGAAATGTCTCCTGTCCCTGAAACTGTCACATTGATGTCAAAAACATGCTGTTCTGCATTTTCCTGGCAGCTGTCTGCATCTCTGACAGTGGATAGGAATTCTTCATTTGGTGTTAGTGATGGCTCTGTAACAGGCCCCCCACAATACCCATCTGATCATGGTCTTTTGCAGCTGCTCTCCTCCATGCAGATGTGATCATGTTAGTGGCCCTATAATGCATCTGCTCATATGTCCTGACATGGCCACCCGCAGCATTAACATCATCAACAATCTATTGCCAAATCTGCATTCTGTGTGCCATATCTCCCTGTTTTCTTTCAAGCAGGAAGGCACCATGTTGCCTAAAAGCATTGACGATAACCTGGTTTTCAATATCAGTGAAGGGTGGTCTTTGAGGATTGAGATGCCTGGCTGGCATATTCCTAGGTGTCCTAAAAGACAACAGATGGATAATACACATAAGTATCATAGAACTACAAAATAACTGTTCCCAGATAAAACAGTAAAAGTAGCATCTCAATATTACCCACTGGAGAAACCTAAAACAGTCTAGAGATGTGAAATATGAACAACAGGCTGGATGCAAAAAAGGAGAGTAACAATAGCAGCATATCCTTGTTTGTGCCATAACATTAATGCAGATTTGCTCCCCACCAAAAGAATAGGAAAATAACACATTTAGCTAACAAACCATCTTTGAAATGCTAAAATTGCTATTAAATGAACTGTTCCTGAAACATGTCAACAGATTTATCACAGAACATTCCATTTTAAGGGGGTCTATATCACAACATCAAAGTTGCAAAACTTTGAATGCTATGATATTGAACCCAAAACCTAAAAGACTGACAATAGCGAAGCCTTGGAACATTGAATTCTTTCCCAGGGAAAGAATTTGGTGGGCCGTTTCCATGGGTTTTACTATTTCCTCCACTGTGGTATGATCTCAGAGTTGGTATTTTTAAGTAGGGGGGTGTGGGAGGCACAGCTCCCATGTTGGGGGGTGTGGGGGGCCACATTAGAAATGGTGTGTAGTGTTTGTGTGTTCTGTGTTTTGTGCTGGGAAAAAAAATCGCTGTTCTCAGCTTTTGGAGTTTTACGCTTTTGGGGTTTGCAGGTTGATGTCATGGTGTTCGCTGTTACTGTGTTTCAATCATGTGATATAAACCCATTTTAAGGTATTGCCAGTCATGCAATCCTGTGAAATGCCTTGAAAAACATGCCCATGGCATCAGTACAATTCTAACTAATGCATACAGATAAAAGTGTAAAAGGTTTGCTTCAGATTTTTCTTAATTACATTCCTGCATATGTACTTTGTAGCTGAAAAATGCAAGCATACCTTCTTACATTCAGTAATCTTCTGTGCATATATGTCCCAAAGTAATAGCCTCTGTTCTGTGTTCTAAACATAAACAAGTCTCCTCACCTTTAGTTTTCCTTTCCTAGCTACATGGTTACCTTTTATATGGTGTACATTTAGGGCTGTTAGCACAGTGAAGATGTAACTGAGTTGTGAACTGATTAGAAATACTGAATCCCAAACACCTGGCTCCATGTATCTGATGTAAACATAGTGCAGACACCCCCTCACTGTTTGTTTTTAATGGATTGCAACAGTGAATGATTACTGGTTGTGAGAAGGAAAACACAGCAGCATTGCAGGCTGCCCTACATCCAGTAGGTGTGTCAGATTAGAGTTCCAAAGTGCTAGATGTAAGGTTAGAAATGTAAGTAAGCAGCACACAATTCACAGGTTCTGTTCATTAACATCCAACCTACCCTTCATTTGTTGGCAACTGCATATGATATTATTTCCATTTAATACGCTCACACATTTTAAGGGTAATGATATAGAATGGTTAACAGACTACATGTCTCAGATTACTGGTCAGATAAGAGAAAAATGAACAACCAACTCAGAGAGGTAAGACAGAGCTGTATATTTGAAAGCAATAGTCATAACTGGTTGTGTGATTACTTAGTGCACTACATCCAAAAATAATAAATGTACAAATAACAGTTGTATGGTTTCATATTACTGTAATTGATGTTGCAGTTGGTTGCATGCAGAATGATCTCAGTTCCTTGATGCAAAGCTGTTTGTATGGCAACGAGGGATAAGGCGCCCTTCTTGTGTTCTGAAGGTTCATTGGAGTGAGAGTTCAAATCCAGATTTATGTAGAAATATCTCATTTGAACCAAAATTTTCTAGAGTGCATATCATAGATTGCTTTTCCTCATTTCAACTACTTCTCCTTTTTTATTTTCCTTCTTGTTTTTTTATTTTTATTTTATTTTGGGGGGCAGTGTTTGCATGATGCAAAGTGCAATCAAAGTAAACAGAGGAAAATGAATGGCAGGTTTGGCTGTGCTTCTCTCATTTGTGTGAAGTGTGGCAGTGCCTAAACTGGCCAGCTGGACCACCCAGGAAGAAGACAGAACAACTGTAGACAGGACCCACACAGCTAATAATAGAAACCAGATACATTTAATTAATTCCTAAACCCAAATTTCCATTACCTCACTATATCATATCACATCGGTTTCATCTCTGTCACACCCTTCATCTCTCAGGTGATATCCACCCCAACCCAGGCTCCAACAATAACTCAACCCCTCCCACTTACTCAACTATCACTGTCTTATGAGTACCTAACTCAAGCCATAAACACCTCTCCTTCTACTCCATTAACATCCACAGTATTCTGAACAAGGTAACAGAATTTCACTCCTGGATAGACCTTTATGCCCCAGATATAATTTCTCTTTCTGAAACATGGCTTAAACTGGGTCTATATTATAAGACTGAATGTTCACAACTGCGAACACCAAAACAGCGACACATAAATGCTGAACTCCTAAAATAACGAAGGACATAAACATCGAAATTCAGAATGGCAAACGCATTTCCAAACACAACAATGCCATACAGGTAAAGAAAGCCTACAAAAACAAACTTCATTAAACACACTTTTGCAGGGGGGCTGCACCCCCCACCCCCCTACTTAAATATACCAACTCCGAGATCGCACTACAGTGGGGAAAAGGATATATTTCCTCTTCCCCACGATCACCCTGCAGGCCACGGAAATGCATTTGGTGTTCCAAATTTCAATGTTTATGTCATTCGCTATGTTATGAGTTTGGCATTTATGTGTCACTGTTTTGGTGTTTGCAGTTGTTAATGTTTGGTCTTATAATATAGACCCCTTAAACTACATACCACAGACAATGAATTTCTCCCTCCCAACTATAACATTTTACACCTTGACAGAACACACAAAAGAGGTGTAGGTCTAGCTATTATGTTCTCTGACCTCTTAACCATAACCCCTCTCACCACCCTACCTCCCCATTTCTCCCTGCTGAATTCCTCATTGGTAACTGCAAACTCAACAAATATAACACCCTAACAATAGCTGCTATCTATATTCCCCCAATTGATAACATACCTCTTCTTGAATAAATTCTTCACTGGTTGCCTAATAACATACCTAATGAAATTGTCATTCTTGAAGATGTTAATATTAACTAGCTCACTGTCTCCTCACACTCCTCACCTACTAGCATTCATCTTCATGGTTTCACAAGTTTATCTACTCTCCTACTTTTATCCACAAGCCTACAAATTCTAGCTCCACTATTGACCGGATTCTAGTCTCTCATCCTAACTTCTATCATCATCCTGAATCTCTTCCAGACTGTAGTAGTAATCACTCCCCTATACGAGTTCTAAGGTCCTCCCCTCACCTCCCTAAACTTCACAAATTCAAAGAATGTCATAAGCTAACTAACTACAGTCCAGAGACCTCCCTTTAGATGAAGCTGTTATCCAATTAATACTATTTTCCTTAACATTTTAAATTCTTTAGCACCCTCTAGAATATTTAGAGTCAAATCTCACTACTCACCTTGGCTCACTCAGTCTACCCATGTTATTATTCACAACGGAGACTCTGCCTGGAAACATTGGTCAAAAACAAAATCTCTCACCAATGACAACAGATATAAGGAACTTCATAATCTGGCCAAGAAAAACATATGCATTGATAAAAAAATTTCTACCATGACTCTGTGTCCACACAATTTAGAAACCATAAAAAAATTTGGAATTCTGTCAATCATATTCTCCACCCTGGAAACCCTTCTACAACTAATCCCTGCCCCAGTAACACTCCCCTAGAAACTGCAAACACTTTTAACACTTACTTCATTGACACCGTAAGTAAGCTCATACCATCCTCTATTCCAACAAGTCACTCTCCTCCCACTACCCCCTACCACAATGCTGACCTTTCTCATTTAATCCTATCCCTACTTCCTATATTAAAAAAACTCCTACTCAAAATTAAAGTGTGTTCCTCTTCTGCTGACAACCTGCCCTCTATCTTCCTAAAGGATCCTGCCAGCTCCATAGCACATCCAGTTTCTTTCCTTATTAATCACTCAGTCTCTGAATCTACTGTCCCAACTCTTTGGAAGAAATTTTACACTATACCTATTCACAAAGGGGGTAACTCTGTTGAACTTTCTAACTATCACCTCATTATACTCTCTCCCCCTCTAAAATTCTTGAGCACTGTGAGCTTAAACAATGTATGTCTTATCTCTGTCATAAAAACCTTATTACTCCTACCCAGCATGGCATTTGCCCTCATCACAGTACTACAACAGCTCTCGTCTCCTTTACTAACTCCATCTCCATAGCCAGAGATAACAATAAGCTAGTGTCCTGCCTTTTCCTTGATCTCTCTAAAGCTTTTGATACTGTCTCCCACCCTATCCTTCTCTCTAAACTGACTGAACTTAATCTCTCCCCTTCTACTGTCTCTTGGTTTGCTAGCTACCTCTCTAACAGACAGCAATCAGTTAGATGGCTCAATAGTCTATCACCTTTTCTCCCCATAAAAATGGGTGTCCCACAAGGCTCTATTCTAGGTCCTCTTCTCTTTAACATCTTTACTAACCAGCTACATACATCTTGTACTCAGTCATCCCTTATACAGTATGTTGATGATTCTACTATCATCTCCATTGCCGACAATCCTTCTGACCTGTGCTCACTCACACAAACCTCGTACAATCTTGCTGAATCTTGGCTTTCTAGCAACTGATGCTGAACCCCAAAAAGACAAAACTTCTCCTGCTTCTACCTAAACCTCTTAATTATCTCATATCCTCTTTCTCAATCTCTTCCCTCAATAACAGTACTATTTCACATTACTCTCGCACAAAGCTCCTTGGAGTAATTATTGATGACCAACTTAAACTTGACCTTCATGTACACCAGTCTATAAAGAAAACTCATCAAAAGCTTGGCCTACACTATAGACACCGATGGTTCCTTACTCCTAACTCCAGAATTTCACTTTCTCAAGCTTTCCTCCTACCTAACCTCTTCTACTGCACTCAAATCCTTACTAACTTACGGTCAACTCTGCTATGTAAACTAGAAACCACATATAATAAAATTGCTAGATTTGTAGCTAACATGCCACCTAAATCTCACCACTGCCTTGCTCTTAAAACTCTTAATTGGCTAGAATTTCCCAACCACCTCTTACTCAACTATTTATCATCCACTCTGTCTTAAATAAGCCATCCTCCTGCCCTAGCATATCTTCTATCATCTCTCTCTCTATAACCCTCTATGTTCCCTAAGGAGCTCTGATCTAGGACTCCTACAAGTCTACATAGCCAAAAAGTCATTTGGGCAAAACCTCTTTAGCTACCTTCCCGCACTAGCATGGAATAAGCTTCCTATGTCCCTTAGAATTATAACCCATAAACATGTTTTCAAGACTGCCCTCAAAAAAATCACCTAATTTCTGCCTGGAAATGTAACTACAATCACCCCATTTAATATTTTTCCTTCAGTTCTCCCTCCCTCTCTTCTCACCCCCTTCACTTTCCACTCCCTTCCTCTCCCTTTTACTTACTTCCTACGTCATTTCTCTGCTTGGAACTATTTCTATTACCTATTTTTCACCTTTACCCTTCTCAGTCCTTACCCCCTCATCTTATTTTTGATACCTTTTATTTTTCCCTCCCCATGTTATCTTGCAGCATATTAGTTAACAATTGAGCCTTAGACATATCTCATCTTCCTCATCTCTCTTTCCGCTTACTAACTACTTCTTTACATCTCTTTTTCTTCCCTACTTTCAGATTTCTTGATTTAATTACATTTTAAGTTCCACTCCTGACAGATTTTACTTTATATGTCTTAGGAAAATTATTTTTATTCTCAATTATACGGTGCATTTTATAATTTGTTAAGTCTATATTAGTGAATTTATATATGTTATTACTATTTAAAACTTGTTTTATGGAGATTTTCTACTCCGGGCCTCCGCTGAAAAACGCCACAAGCTCAGATGGACTAACCCGGTCAACAGATGTCAAATAAATAAATGCATAACTCTGTTGGGCACCACGCAAACCCACTAACTGGTGCTGCATGGTGGTTAACACAGAGAACTTAAGAATGTTTAGTAAATTAGGGAATATCATGTAATTAGTCCTGTGGCAGCAGATGTAAGTGTAGGGCTGGAATACCAGGTTCCTATGAGTACAACTAAAATGCATTATGTCGAATGTGTTTTCGTCGACACATGTAGAGTGAACAGGCAAAACAGCGAAGCAGCTGTTCAGCAAATTCTTTCCCTGGGAAAGAAGTCGCTTGACCACTTTGTTGTTTTGCCGTGTTCTGAAGTGTACTGTGGTCCCTTGTCCGGTATAGCTCCCAAGCGTGATTGTGCAACAGTTACTGACCTTAGGGTTAGGGTGCGGGTTAAGGTAAGTGCATATGTATGAAAGTGTTTACTGCTTTATATTTTGTGTTAGATGTATGGTTGAGTTACGTGTGTGTGTTTTCAGTTGATTACTTTTGTTTTGGGGGGTAGAATTAGGGTTAAGGTAAGTATGTATGTGTTTGGAGCTGTTTATGTAAATGTGCGAGAGTTACTGACCTTAGGGTTAGGGTGCAGGTTAAGGTAAGTGCATATGGTTTAAAATGTTTACTGTTTTTTTTTCATTAAATGTATGGTTGGGTTATGTGCATATGTGTATTTAGTTGTTTACTGTTTTTTGGGGGGTATAATTAGGACTGGGTATGTGTGTATGTGTTTGGAAGTGTGTAATGTTTTTTTTTTTTTGCGGGGTTGGAACAGCGATTTCTTTCCCTAGGAAAGAAATCGCTGTTCTGTGGATTTGACATTTTCAGCTTTCGCTGAAAATGTGTCGATGTAACATCGTTCGCTGTTTTAAGCATTCAATGTTGCAATATAGACCCGGAATACCGATGGTCCTGAGTTCTAGTGCAGAGTGTGCAACTTTTTTTGTTATTGTTGTGACAGTGCAGTTTATAGCAATGAACTGAAAAATAGACAAGTGTTATTTTAACATTCTTGTGGCAATGGATGTTAGTGAAGGACTGCCATGCAGCTGGTCCTGGGTTCTAATACAGGATATTCCAAACACTTTTACTGTTGTTCCACTTCCCATTAGATTCACTCTCACTTATAACACTTAGATAGTGGAGCTGGTATAAATTGTATGTATGAGGGATGAGACACCATTATTTTGTTTTCAGAGGTATGACAGAGGGTATACTATGTATTATAGTTCTGTAAGTATAACTACGCTATTTGGACTTGCATGGCCTTCACAATTACCTAAGACACATACACAACTGGATCTATATCCAATAACCTTGTCAGGTCACACACATACATGTGTAACAGTTCATACTGTTACCTGTATTTATGCATGCTTCTTGACTATGTCGAAGTAGCATTTCTTTTGTGGCAAATATGGAAAAGCAACACTGTGGATGAAAAGGTGTTGTCCCTTATGCCTAGGTTTGAATCCCACAGTGTAAAAATCTGTTTTCTCTGTGTATAAAGGTAAAAACATATGTGTTAGGTCATTTATGCCCCCCGTGCATGTCTGCAAACCTAACTCATCAAACAGTTACCTTCTAATTTCCAATATACATTTACAGGCTACATCAGTAGATACCCCTCAAGTGAAGGCGAAGTGCCAGTTTAACCTCCCAATTGCAATTATTTAATTCCTCACTGTTTGGCACTGTTGCTGTCCACTTAACATCACACAAACACGTTGCTTGGGTTTGCGAGCTACCAGTAAATGTGATTGATAACTGGAACTGGCAGGAAAGCATCAGTTTCCATTGCTCTAGTTCTGCTGTTAGACATGGCTGGTTTTAGTGGGGACCAGGTTTAGGGCACAGGGGTGGGGTGTCCAGTAGTCCAGGATATTTATTGGACTCCTGGTAAAGAACCACAGCCAAAAGCTTCTGCAGGGGGACAATTCTGACTCCCAGTACAAGTCTGAAACATGGAATAGTTTGGCCCAAGCTGTATGCAGTGCCACTGGTATCCAAGGCACTGGAGAGAAATGTAGGCATCATTTTAATGACCTACAGAGGAGAAAAAGGGATGCTCTCAACCACTGGTTGGAGGAATTTGAGACTGCAGACATCCCACAGCTGTGTTAGTATGAAATTAAGAGAGTACTTGTAAGACTTAGAAAGCTTAATATAGGCAAGACTGGTATGCATAATGCTCTTCTGTTCTTTTCTCTTCCTTCCCCAGCTGCCAGAGAGCATGAGCACAATGTACAGCTCCATATTGCTTGATTGGAGAGACTGAGGGAAGCAAGCGGAATGTATGTAGCAGAAGAAAAGTGTTATTGTACCATTAAAAATTAAAAGTAGATTTTTTTGGTATTTTATAGAGTTGTATAAAATTGAGCATGCATATCCCAACTGTAAAAGCAAGCATGCATGTATTAGTCTGTAGCATAAACCAATTGTAAGAGTCCAATAGTAGACTGTAGTCAGAGGTGGTGGGTTCAAATACCATAATTCACAACTATACGATACTGTTATTTCTTCAATAATATTTGCACTAAATTAAAAACTCTATACCAGTGGCACAAATGCCCTGCTGTAAACTGTAATCTGTATAACTGGAACACACATAAGTGCAATATATACTCACTTCAAGGATTACTTTCAGGAATCTGTAGTATAGTGTGCATCTGTTAGGAGGTATACTTAAATGTAATACTTATGATAAAAGAGTTGTAGAATTGTATTAATGCATTGTAAGCCACATATGATGGTACTAATTTTATCTCTTTTTTTCTGTTACCCCAACCCTTATCTCTCTTTTTTATTTTCTACTATGTGTCGTCAAAATGTCTCCATGTCATCCATGTGTACCACATTACTAAATGCTCCACAGCACAGCAAGGTAGGCCAGCCCCAGTGGATCAGCCTTTCCCTGCTCCACTGACTCCAGCACTGATGCCCAGCATGCCTTGAAGCCATCCTGGCAGCACTGTCTCTGCTGCCGCTGCACTTCCTGCACCCTCAAGTAGTCCTGCCCTGGAGGCAGGTGTAATGGTACCCTCCGGGAACAGTAGCTGAGGCAGTGATTTCATCACCCATAGTGAGTTGGTAGGGATGGTGCATAGGGTTGTACACCCCACCATTGGTGTACACCTATGCCAGATGGAGAGGCTGCTCTCCCTCGTGGTCCATAGGAGGAGATGTCAAGCACTCCAGCCGCTAGAGGAGTAAGGCAACAGTGAAGACAGTCCAGTGGGAGAGGACTTGATTCTCACTGTCTCCAAGCTTAATGGGCATGAGCCTATGTTGTCCCTTCCTCATCCCGACCATGGTGTCCCCCAACCTTTTGTGTCCATCATCGTCACTGTCTCTTGTCTTATTTGTCTTGTATGTTTGCAACTGCTTCCTCACCTACCCAACTTACCTCACCCAGACATATCTACGACACTTCCCCAACATTCCTCTCTAACTAAAATAAAAAAAATGGGCACCTGCTCCACAAAAAAAAATAAAAAATTGTCCCATACATAGCTTTCCATGTCGCACAAGTGTGTTCTTCAGTTCAACTGGCAACATGATTGCTTTATGGTCACCCCTCTTTGTGGAGATGACAGTCCAAATTCATTTAATATTCTGCACATATTTTCAGTTTGCACTGTTAAAGAAATGGATAACTGTGGTTCTTTCCTACTGCTGTTCTGCACATTCCTGTACTGCTTTCTCTTTGTTCTTCCCCCTGCTTACTCTCCATTTAAACACTTTCCTATCTACTCCATTTTAACACCTTTAATCTGGTCAAAAAATAGAAACACACACAACACACATAAGTAGCAGAAAATGCAATGGATCCCTTCACTTTATCGCTGTATGTTTGTGCGGAGGTACGCATCACACACCGATATGTAGTGACACTGAGCAGCGACAAAATGTCACTGTTTCCTCTGCACAATGCTGCTTATCCCTGCTGCACTATGTCAACTCATAGCAACACATGTACTATAAAGAATTCATGTCATTGCATTATCAATGTTTATTTACAAGTATTTAAAAGCATAAGATACACCTGTATTCAAACCCAGTATCATCTGGGCTCAAAAGGAAATGTATCAATGCATTTACACTTGCTGCAACAGAGTCAGTTATGCAGCAGGTGTGTTTCATGGATGCAAAACTAACTCTCAGACTTTAGCAATGGGGCATGTATTTGCACACTGCTTAACTACGCACAAACATGGATAGTATTAAAAATGCATATCTCGCATGTACAAACACTTTGCCAAACATTGCACAAACTTGATGCTTGCCTCTCTATAGAAAAGTAAATATTATTATGTATTATTACTGTTTACTGTCCATTTCCTGACAATGACATGGCATTACATGTGGAAACATACTGAAGGCCCTATCTAACAATATGTCACATATTTAAAATACAGCCATGTGTTGCCTCCCCCCAAGCACTACAACCCTTGTCTCTCAGTACTTTTTCCACACATATATCACCTACACTACAGAAACTAATATCAAATATTGTGTGATATGCAATGCATATCAATCTGGTAACATGCAGAGCTCGAACTATTGACCCATAAGCCTAAAAAGACTTATCTGCAAGGGAAGGAAACAACATGGACCTTATCCACAGGAACAGAGGTGACCTTCAACACACTTGATCCAACTCATTTTGGTTTTGTCAAGGGTATATCGTGCTTATTAAACCTAGTGGGCTTCTTTGATACTGACCCCAAAGACCTGGATGAGGGATAACATGACATTCTGCCTATGAAAAGTTATCCAAGACCTTTGACAATATCACCCATTCATATATCATAGAGAAAATCTCCCATCTGAGACTTAACCCATACATTTCTAGATGGATAGCCAAAGTTGAGGATTGCACTTCCACCACTAGACCACTTAGTAGTGGAATACCACAAGGATTTGTGCTGGGCCCTCAACTGTTTGGGGACTATTTCTCTGAAGCCCAGGCAAAGGTAGAGGGCCTGTGGCTTACCAAGTTTGCAGATGACTGTCAGCTGAATGCAGTCATATAGAGTCCCCAGTGATGGTAACATTACAGTAGGGGCTAACACAGACAAATGATTGGTGCCAAACTCATGGACTGAACTTTAAAGCAAACAATGTCTCATTGTCTCCTTTGGCAACGAAGTACCCCTGCTAATTATGATATATTTAGCACCCCTTTAAGCTCAAACACAGTGTTGCAAGATTTAGGAACTCATGTTGATAGCAATCTGCACTTAAATCATTATGTGTCTATAGTGGTGAGACAGACATTCTACATTGCATACCTCATAAATAAATCTATCACATCCAAGACCAGGGAGACCATAGCTCTGCAAAAATCTACCCTTATCAGACCACTAATTGAGTACAATGGTTCTTGGTGTCTGTACTTTACCAGACACCTGCAGCAACTAGAGAAAACACAGAGGTTTGTGATCAGAAGAATCCAGGGCTTCCAGCGCATGATATACATGGAAAGATTAAAACACCTGTCACTGTACTCAGTATCCTGCAAGCTGCTGAGAGGTGACCTATGTCTGGCCTACAGAGCAGTCTCAAACCCTGCCCTACTGAAAATGCTGGATATCTGCAAATCTTATGAGACAATAATAACTTGTAACACGGATCTCAACCTAGCCTTTGACATAAACAGAACATGCTTGGAAGACAGATACATCTCCCAGCAACTGACACTCCTCTGTTATAGGCTCCCACTGCATGTGAAACAGTACTCCTCAATGACCCTATTCAAGCACAACCTTGACAACTAGATGGGTGATTGTAAATTCACTGCTGGGATGGCACCTACAGCGGATATAAAAAGTTTATACACCCCTGTTAAAAGGCCAGGTTTTGTGATATAAAAAATTAGACCACAATAAATCATTTCAAAACTTTTCCCACCTTTAATGTGACCCATAACCTGTACAATTCAATTGAAAAACAAACAAATCTGTTAGCGGGAAATATAAAAAATAAAAAAAACATACAATAAGATGGTTGCATAAGTGTGCACACCCTTAAACTAACACTTTGTTGAAGCACCTTTTGATATAATTACAGCTTTCAGTCTTCTTTGGTACACACCTGCCATCAATTAAAGAGATTCTGATTAACCCCACAGTTCAGCTGTCCTTGTAGGAATTTCCTGACATTTACTCAGTTGTCTGCTACAGCCAAAGCCATGGTTTGCAGAGAGCTTACAAAGCCTCAAAGGTATCTCATTCTTGAAAGGTATCAGTCAGGAGAAGGGTACAAAAAATGTCCACTGCATTGGATATACCATGGAACACAGTGAAGACCATTGTCAAAAAGTGGAGAAAATATGGGACAACAGTGACGTTACAAAGAACTGGATGTCCCTCCAAAATTGATGAAAAGACAAGAAGAAAACTGGTCAGGGAGGCTGCCAAGAGACCTACAGCAACACTGAAGGAGCTGCAGGAATTTCTGGCAAGTACTGGTTGTGTACTACATGTGACAACAATCTCCCATATTCTCCATATGTCTGGGCTATGGGATAGGGTTGCAAGATGGAAGCCTTTTCTCACACAGAAAAACATTCAGGCCTAGTTAAAATTTGTAGAACAATATATCAAGTCTATCAAAAGCATGTGGGAAAATGTGTTATGGTCTGATGAGACCAAGGTTGAACTTTGTGGCCACAATTCCAAAAGGTACGTTTGGCACAAAAACAACACTTTGCATTACCAAAAGAACACCATCCCCATGGTGAGGATTGGTACTGGCAGTATGATGCTTTGGGGTTGCTTTTCTTCATCTGGAACTGGGGCTTTAGTCAAGGTGGAGGGAATTATGAACAGTTTCAAATACCAGTCACTTTTGGCCAAAAACATTCAGGCATCTGCTAGAAAGCTGAAGATGAAGAGGAATTTCACCTATCAACACAACAATGACCCCAAGCATACATCGAAATCAACAAGATAATGGCTTCACCATGAGAAAATTAAAGATTTGGAATGACCCAGCCAGAACCCAGACTTAAATCCTATAGCAAATCTGTGGGGTGAACTGAAGAGGGCTGTGCACAAGAGAAGTCCTTGTAATCTGACAGATGTGAAGTACTTTTGCAAGAAAGAGTGGGCAAATATTGCCAAGTCAAGATGTGCCATGCTGATAGACTCCTACCCAAGAAGACTGAATTCTGTAATTAAATCAAAAGGTGCTTCAACAAACTATTAGCTTAATGGTGTGCACACGTATGCAACCAGCCTATTGTACATTTTTTTATTTTTTATATTTTTCCCCTAACAGATTTGTTTGTTTTTCAATTGAATTCTACAGGTTATATGTCACAGTAAAGGTGGGAAAAGTTTTGAAATGATTTATTGTGGTCTCATTTTTTATATCACAAAAACCTGGCATTTTAACAGGGGTGTGTAAACTTTTTATATCCACTGTATATCCCTCATGGACAGGACCAGTTGGTGCTGATCACAAACTTTCTCTGCTAACAGCAACCATCTAACTATGCTCAATAAGGGTACTTGTGTTTTTACACAGCTAGGCTTATAAACACCCTAGGGCCATTAGGCTAGTAACCTTCCATGAACCTATGATGCTATGAACCTATGCAAGCCTCCCAACATCTTCTCTCCAACATGGCTTGCTGATGTCATCCACTATAAGTTGACCTGTAGTAATGTAAATGCAGACTTGTGCCATGGTGCTTGCATAAAGTGCTGAGTTCTCTCATCCGTGTACTTAGGTAGGGTTCTATTCTCAGTGCAGTCAACTGTGTGCTTCTAGACAGAAGAGCAGAAATGTGTATCTTACAGTTGCTACTCCAATGGCATGAATTGACAGTATTTTGATAATTGCACATGCTTACACATCCCTTCCATGCAGGTCTACCAACACCTAATCTCCAACATGACCTGCTGATGTCACCCACTTAAAGTTGACCTGCAGTCTTGTAAAAGTCAGACTTGCACCATGGCACTTGTGTCAAGTTCTCAGTTCTGTAATCTGTGTACTTCAATAGGTAGGGGTTCTATTTTCGCTGCAGTCAAGAGTGTGTGTGTGTGTGTGTGTGTGTGTGTGTGTGTGTGTGTGTGTGTGTGTGTGTTTGGTATCTTGCTTGACATTACAGAGAGCCTTTTACACCAGCATGTAGAACACTGTTATTGCCATATTCTCCTCAACAGACACTGTTGTTATCATCAGCTATACAGTGTTGTCTGAGACATTCCATGCCAGACTTGAGCTATGCCACTTGCCTTAAACACAGAGGTCTGTAGTCTGTGTACACTGCAATCAGCTGTGTGTGTGTGTGTGTGTGTGTGTGTGTGTGTGTGTGTGTGTGTGTGTGTGTGTGTGTGTGTGTGTGTGTGTGTGTGTGTGTGTGTGTGTGTGTGTGTGTGTGTGTGTGTGTGTGTGTGCGTGTTTGCCATCTTGCTTGACATTACAGAGAGCCTTTTATACCAGCATGTGGGACAATGTTATTACCATATTCTCCTCAACAGACACTGTTGATGTAATCAGATATATCTGATTTGTGGATATGCACTGTTCCTATCAGGGCAAGGTCAGAGACTGGCCTGCAGGCCAGGCCGAAGTTACTTCATCCTATATGATACAGATTAAAGTGACATGGCTTTCAGTCTATCCATATACATCATGGCATGGTTTGTTGGCCCTGTGTTTTCTTGATGAGAAACCCCTGTGGTTTCTCCAGCTGCTGTATGTGTCTGGTGAGGTACATACAAAACAGAGCATTATATTCTATTAATGTTCTGATGAGGTTCAAGTACAGTGCTGTCACACAATTCTAAGATCTGAACATGATGGCATTACTTATGAGTTGCACAACGTAGGCTTTCAATATCAGTATGGACACTTGGTGGTCAAAGTTCAGATTGCTATCTCAATAAGTTCCCAGTGCTTGCATCACTAGGTTTCAGCATAGCAGGACTGTTGTCAATGCTATACTTAGCATGGAATTCCACTTTTCAGAAGGACAATATAAAGACACATTTCTGCATTTATTTGTAGATCATGTGGCTTTATCACCATTCATTTGTCTGTGTTAGCTCCTCCTGTAATATACTATCATCATTGGTGGCCTCAATGATTGCACCCAATATGCAAGAATCAGCAAACATGCTAAACCAAAAGCCATATACTTTAGCTTAAACTATCAAAAAATAGATTCCAAACAATAAAGGGCCAAGTACAGATCCCTGGGGTACACCAATGGTGATAGCTCTACTGGTAGAGGTTGATTCACCAAATTTCACAGTATGTACTCTGTCAATGAGCCAATTTGTTACACATTTAGTAGTGTAAGAGTTAATCCCCAGCTGGGAGAGTTTCTCAATGATACCTACATGGGGGATTGTGTCAAAGCCATAGGCTAGATCACAATAGGCATTATGCCCTGTCTTACTTTCATCCAGGCCTATCACACAGAATCAATGGGCTATGAGAACATCACAGATCATCTGTGGCATGACTCAGCACATACACCTTCCTGATACAGTTGAATACACACTTCAACACACCCTCCAAATGGGCTATGTTCCCATAGAATGGTGTACATCAATATGCATCCATCTGAACTGGGAGAGTGTATAGACACATCCTGAT